>NC_045455.1:37498999-37502055 GCF_002776525.5 Piliocolobus tephrosceles
TATGAGAGTGACAGACACAGGAATGAAGAAGACAGGGAGAAAATGTGCATGGTTGTGAGAATATATCGCTTTGATTCTTTGACTTCTCATGATATATGAAAACAAATAAAGTCTGGGGTTGACTTCAAAAAGAAAAAAAAAAAAGAAAAAAAGAAAATTATTTGGTATTGTCATATTAAGTATATTGCCTCAAAACAGAATATTTTAGGATTATTAGGCTTGCTCAATATGACCCAATGCTTTTCTTCATACAAGGAGAATCAGTGACTGCTTGCCAAAAAGTAGTAGACTCTGGCCTATTTATTATTAGTAGTAGTAGTTGTAGTAGTAGTAGTAGTTTGTTACTTTACTGTATTTTAGATTCAGGAAGTACATGTGCTGGTTTTTACACAGACCTATTGTATAATGGTAATGGTTCTAGTAAAACCATCACCCAAATAGGGTATAGAAACACAAATTATCTATTGGGTACAATATTGGTTACAAACACAAAACTTTGAACACAATTCAAAATATCATAAAAAAAAGAAAATTCATGCAACTCTACTTTCTGATTGAATTAAGAAAATAGTGGCACAAAACAAAGCTTAACAGTATGTACACTTATATTCACTGGGATTCCTGCTATATTGACTTTGCTCCCAGTATTAACTATGGGGCTTTGAATGAACATGCCCATGGGTTCTAGTGATTGGTGTATTATTCCGTCTGTACCATAGCAATTAATTACACAATACCCTCAGGTACTTAAATTAAATAGTATCTTTGGGTGATTGAATTAAACAAGATCCTCAGGTGGTTCATGTGTACGTTAAAGTCAGAAAAGCACTAGTCCAACTTAGAAATGCTTAAACATCTCCACCCATACGAATGCCATTCTGTCTTTGGACAGATCTGGCTGTTAAAAAGTTTGAAGTAAACTTTGTCTCCAAATAGCTATCAAACTTAGATTAAAACTCTATGGTGAAGGTTTTATTAGTCAAATTGATACCAAAGTTTATATGGAATAACAAACATGAAAGAATGCTCAGAAAACACAAAAAAATCCAGCCACACATTAAAACATATGACAAGTCTCCATAATTAAAACATTATTGTATTGGCACATAAGAAGACGAACATATGAGTGGAACAGAAAATAACCCAGAAATAAAGTCAAGTATATAAATAAAATTAGTATATATTAAAGATTATAGCTGAAATCATTTGAGTAACGGTAAATTTTCTAAATAATGGTGCTGAATAGCCTTTTAGAAATAAATAAAATTAGATCTATTCCTCATATTACAAGAATAATCTCCATATCTATAAAAATTTGAAATATGAAGCCATGTCAATACCAGACCAATTCATAGTTCAATTTCTCCTTAACCTAGGGATAGGAAAATATTTTTGAACTATGACTCAACATCTGGCAGTAACAAAGGTAGCTGATAAGCTTGAATCCATAGATTTTTTTTTCTCATGACAAAAACACTATAAACAAAGTCAGAAGACCACTAAGACATTAGAAGAAAATATTTTCAACATACATCACAAAGATATGCTATCCCTAATATATTAAGAACTCTTAAAAATTGAGATATTGAGGACCCAAAACCCGACAGAAGAATGGAATGAATCCATAAATAGACAATTCACAAAAAAATTATCAAACGGCTTTTAAACTATGGAAAGATGTTCAAATGTACACATAACTACTCAAGTGCAAATTAAAACAATACTGAGGGCCGGGCGCAGTGGCTCATGCCTGTAATCCCAGAATTTTGGGAGGCTGAGGTGGGTGGATCATCTGAGGTCAGGAGTTGGAGACCATGCTGACAAACATGGAGAAATCCCGTCTCTATTAAAAACACAAAATTAGCTGGGTGTGGTGGTGCATGCCTGTAATCCCAGCTACTTGGGAGGCTGAGACAGAAGAATACTTGAACCCGGGAGGCGGAGGTTGTGGTGAGTCAAGATCGCGCCACTGCACTCTAGCCTGGGCAACAAGAGTGAAACTCAGTGAAAAACAAAATAAAACAAAACAAAAAAAACCACTGAGATATTATTTCCCACCTAGCAGACTGGCAAAATTTTAAAAGTATTATATTACATTCTGTTGATAAGTTTGTGGGAAAATAGGTACTTTCTCATGTATTTCTAGTGGGAAGGCAAAGTGATACCTATAGCCTGCATGCAAGAAAACTTGACAATATTTAACAAATCTACATATGCACTTACTTTTGGACCCAGCAATAGCACTTACAGGAATTTACACTGTAATTACACCTCCAATAAAACAAAGATTCCAAATAAACAAATAAAACACAGTACACAGTTTTTAATTGCATTATTAACAATAAAAGTATAAGGATACTAAATTGCATCATTGTTTGTAATTGTAAAATATGTGAAACCACCTAAATGCCCATACATAGAAGAGTAGTGGGATAAACTGTGATAAGTTTGTACAAGGGAATACAAGTCATCTGCAAAAAAGAATGAAGAAGAGCTCTATCACTGATTTGGAATGCTTTCCAGGATGTATTGATAAGTAAAAAATGAGACGTGCAAAGAGTATCTGTAGTAGGTTAAATTTTTAGGTAAGCATGACAGGAAAATAAGAAAACAAACGTGTATCTGCTTATATGTGGAAAACACAGTAAAGATAAATGAGAAAGTAATGAGACTGGTTACTTACAGGAGGTATGGAGGAAAGAATGGAGGAATGAGAATAGAATAGAAAGGATAAAAGGAGGATGACACTGTTCTGAGAACATGAGGTTTTGGTACAATTCTGAGTTTTAGAAACATGTTAATGTTTCAAGTGCATAAAAATAAATAATTAAAATTAACTAGAAGAGGGAGGAACCAAAAGTATAACGTAAAGAGTAACAAATTAATCTAACTGCATTACAAATGTATAGCAAAGCCACATTGAAGTGGGTAAGGAATAAAAAAATAGATCTAAGTCAATTTGGAAAACAATCTTCTGACGCTGTACATAAAGGTAAAAGACAAAAAGAACTGTACTCAAATACTGAACAATAGTTTTAAAATTTGTTTTTCACAGG
>NC_045455.1:37502065-37587065 GCF_002776525.5 Piliocolobus tephrosceles
TGTGCATGTGTGTGGATACATACTCATATTTCCCAGTTCTTTATGCTAAGGGGGCCTAGAAGAAAGGACACCTCAGACGGAACAAACACACCTAACACCCGGATCTTGGTTTTGAAATGCCATTTTCCAATAAGGGGAACAATGATTTGTTGGCAAAATTGCTGATTTCATAAAATCCTTCACGACTTTCCACGACTAGGACAGGGAAAAGAAAAACAAAACAAGATAAGCCAGGAGCATCATGTAGTGCCAGAAACCAAGCAAGTGCTTAAAAAATGATAAACATATGTCAAAAGGACTTTGAAGGGACACAGACGCTAATCTGAAGTAATTTTCAAGGTCAAATCTAGAGAAAAGTGAATTATAACTCAAAGAATAAAGCAAATATTACTATACTTATTGTATACCTATATTGATATAGACATAAAAATCAATTGAAAAAATTGTCAAATCAACAATTAAGTAGAGAAACGGCAGCCCTGCCCTATGGTAGGATTTTAATTAATAAGTGTGAAAGAAATAATGCAAATAGAAAATCACCATTTGACTTGACAGATACATCACAATAATTGTTGCAAACAGAAAAGACCAATAGATGCTAAAATTAGTGTGCGAAACTATGATCAGAACCATATATTTACATACACTCAAAGTATCACCACACAAGATATCTCTTAATTGCAAAGGGAAAAGTAGTAACTTTGCAGTGAAAAAGCCTAGAAGACATTACCTTTAACAAATGATTGGAGTTAAGCTCATCAGTAAGAAAATATTGAAATCGTGTGCCTTCTGATATGATGCACTTAGAAGGGAACTATGTCATGGCTGTAAAATACTTGCTAAAAATGCACAAGCCTATATCTAATCATGAGAAAACTTCAGGCAAGGCCCAACTGAGGGCCATTCTACAAAAATATCTGGCCAATATTCTTTGAAGGTTTCAAGGCCTTGAAAAACAAAAAACAATTGAGGAACTTCCCCCAGTTGACGAAGGCGAAGTATGAAATCCTCAGCCGTTTCTCCATGGTTGACTTTAAGCCCACTTATTTTCTATTTACTCTCTTTCTAACAAATTCCAGTTTGTCTAACTTCTCTTAAAGGAGGCCTCTGGGATGGGAAGCCTTAGTCAAAGTGTTACCTTAAAAGCCTAAAGCGAAATTATCATCTCGTTGTTTTCTGATATTTGACTCCTATTAAAAGGGACTGAATTTCATAAAATTCCCAAGGAGTTATGCAATGTTGTTATCTCAAATTGAGGTGGGATACTTAAATAGGACAGAGGGGGTGACTGCCAAGCCACTGTTGTATCTGCAGCTACCACACTGTTTCCTGAATCCTGCATCTATATTTGATGTATTATGGAGTCCCCATGTGGAATCTTATACTCATTCCCATTATATTTTATCTTGCTAGATTTTACATCATTGCTCTAGCCTGTTGAGATCTTTTTATATTTGAAGCTGTAATCAAATACAAAAGTCATTGTGCAATCTATAAATTTGTTGAGTAAGCCTTCTATACTTGTATCAGGGTCACAGATAAAAACGTTGAACAAAATCAATCTCCTTCCAGATTGGTATCAATTATTACGTAGAATACATTTTCATCATACAAATTATTACCAACCCAACTCACACAAAGTATCCATGTATTCAGTCAAGCATGCTCCATTTTGTTCACCAGGATATAAAAGGGAAATTGTCAAACAAATTTGGAGTTTAGAGTCTTTTTACCACAGTTCATGAATTAGTGTCCTACATTTGTTGTTTGGCTCAGAAAAGGGTCTCTCACAGCATCTAGTATCACAAAAGTCAATTGAAGTCTGTGTCAATCTGGCTTCATTTCTGCTCTGGCTGCCTTAGAATTATCACTGAACAACTGCCAGTGTGTCACTCCAAATAGCATCTGGAGAAAGCAGAGACACTGACAAGCCAACAAGGTATTTTTTGTCCTAACTTCTGTTCCAACAAAAATGATGAGATTAAGTGAATGGGTACTTCATAATACAGGCAACTCGAGTTGCTCCTAGCCAGGAAACATAAGCTTTTATTAGCACATTTATGCCTAGGGTTCTATTATTGGAACACATGTGGGTCTTTTAACACAATTTAAATAATTATATTCCATGTAATTTGCCCAAAGAAAGTCAGTCAAGTCCACTGTTGTATATGCTGTTCCATGATTTTTAACTCATGTGTCACTCTAGCCAATCTAAAATTAGAAACTACTACAGGCAGTTTATGAAGACACTTATCTTATTTTGCATAAATTAAAATATCCAGATTATTTATTGTATTATACAAAAAAATAAGGAAAGTCAAGTATGTTAATTTCTTTAAAATCACTTAAAATATTTGTCCTTCCAGAAGACTTATGTGCTAAAGCTCACAGCATGTAATTTCAGCTGCTGATCAGTGTATTCCCACTTATAGAAGGAAGGTACTGCTATAGCAGCCCCTACTATAGCCCATATTATTGACACTGGAGACATTTGGCGCTTTTTAGGTCTGTTGTTTAAAAATCCTTCATAGTTGCCAGCACTTGGGGCCCCCTCCAGACCTCAACCTACATATTTCTTCATCTGCATTTAATGGAATTTTTTTAAGTATCCTTTGTAATAAATGACTAAATTTTCAAGGCTGAGAAATTCAAGATCAAGGTGCTGCCAAATTTAATTTCCTATGAAGACTTCCTTCCTGCCTTATAGAAGGCTGCCTTCTCTCTGAGTGCTCGCAAGATCTCTTCTTTGGGTGCTTAGTTTGTTTACTGTTCCTATAACTGAATACCTGAGGCAGGGTTATTTATAGAGAAGGTAAATTTGGCCAGGTGCCGTGGCTCACGCCTGTAATCCCAGCACTTTGGGAGGCCGAGGTGGGTGGATCACGAGATCAGGAGATCGAGACCACCTTGGCTAGCAGAGTGAAAACCCGTCTCTACTAAAAATACAAAAAATTAGCTGGGCATGGTGGCGTGCACCTGTAGTTCCAGCTACTTGGGAGGCTGAGGCAGGAGAATGGCAGGAACCCGGGAGGCGGATCTTGCAGTGAGCAGAGATGGCTCCACTGCACTCCAGCCTAGGTGACAGAGTGAGACTGTCAAAAAAAAAAAGAAGATAAATTTATTTTTTTTATAGTTCTGGACACTGGAAAGTCCAAGGTTTAGGGGCTGCATCTGGGAACTTTGCTCTTAAGGCCTTTAACTGACTGGACAAGGCTCACCATATTATGTAGAGGAATATGTGCTTTATGCAAAGTAAAAATTAACAAAATTTATAAAAAATTAACTACATATGAGGCATAGACCTAAATATAAAATGCAATATTATAAAACTAATAAAAGATAACATAGAAAAGAACTTATATGACCTGGGGTATGGCAATTAATTTTTAGATGCAGCATTAAAGACACGATCCAAGAAAGACTTCAGTAAAATTAAAGTCTTCTGCTCTGCAAAAGTCACCACCATAAGGATGAAAAGACAAACCCTAGAGTGGGAGAAAATATTTGCCAAAAATATCAGATAAAGGACTATTATCCAAAATATGCAAAGAACTTTTAAAACTCAACAATAACAAAACACACAACCCAATTAAAAACTGGACAGAAGGCTTTAAGAGACACCTCAACAAAGAAGATATACAGACTGCAAATAAGTCTGTGAATGTGAAAAGGTGTTCAACGTGTCATCAGAAAATGCAACTAAAAACAGTAATGAGATAGCATTACACAATGATCAGAATGGCTAAAATCCAGAGTACTAACAACACCAAGTGCTGGCAAGGAGTAACAAGAATGCTGCTGGGAATGCAAATTTGTACCACCACGTTGGAAGACAGTTTGGCAGTTTTTTACAAAACTGAAATACTCTTACCATATAATCCAGCAATTCTGAAACCGATTCTATAAACTTTATAAAATTAATCAAAGAAGAAGGGAGTTGGATAAGTGAAAATAAAGCAAGCTTGCAGCACACTCAGCATTAATGATTATCCAGCTTGCTCCCTGACCTGTTTCCTCACAGTTGTTTGTCTATTGCCCCAGAATCACATAAACCCTGTTACAAGATTATAGCTCTTCTCTTAACTGCGTTATAGATAACAACAAACGTTGTGAAACATTGAGTTGTTCATCTGAGATATTCTTTTGGGTCCTGCATAGTGGTGAAACTAACTGACACCAGCTGGTCTGAAGGATCCCATGAGAACCTAACTCAACAAAGAATGCAGTTTCCACATCCTGATGATTTCATCTCTCTTACCCTGACCAATCAATTACCCCAATTTTCCAGCCCCTGGCTCTCCATAATCCCCTTAAATACTCCAGCCCAAAAACTCCTCAGAGAGACAGATTTGGGGGTTCCTCCTGCCTCCTTGCTCAGCTGCACCGTGATCATTAAACTCTTTCTCCGGAAAAAAAAAAAAAATCTTATAAGCTTCAAAAAAATCACTAGAGGAAAAATAAAACCACAATAAAAAAGGTGTATAGGTCTCATAAAAATTCTAGAAGAAAACCTAGGGGAAACTCTTCTGGACATTGTCCTAGGCAAATAATTTATGACGAAGACACCAAAAGCCAAATGCAACAAAAACAAAAATAAATAAACTGGACCTAATTAAACTAAAAAGCTTCTATACAGCAAAAGAAATAATCATTAGAGTAAACAGACAAACTAGAGAACACAAGAAAATATTTGCAAACTACACATTTGACAAAGGACTAATATCTAGAATCTGCAAGGAACTCAAACCAATCAGCAAGAAAAAAACAACTAATTTCATTAAAAACTATTGAAAGTGGGCAAGTGAAGACAATATTTATGGTGAACAGACAGTTCTCAAAAAAAGATATACAACTGGCCAAGAAGCATTTGGAAAAATGCTCAACATCACTAGTCATCAGCAAAATGCAAATTGAAACCACAATGGGATACCACCTTACTCCAGCCAGAATAATCATTATTAAAAAGGTTAAAAAATAGACATTACATGGATATGGTGAAAGGGAATTCTTATACAATGGTGGTGGAAATGTAAATTAGCACAACCTCTGTGGAAAACAGCACAGAGATTTCTCAAAGAACTAAAAACAAATATACCATTCAATCCAGCAATCCCACTACTGGATATCTATCCAAAGGAAAAGAAGTCATTATATCAAAAAGGCAGCTGCATGCATACGCTTATTGCAGCACAATTCACAACTGCAAAAATAAGTGCCCATCAAACAATGAGTGGATAAAGAAAATGTAGTGTGTATATATATATATACCCTGGAATACTACTCAGCTGTAAAGAATGAAATAATGGCTTGTGCAGCAACTTGGATGGAGCTGGAGGCCATTTATTCTAAGTGAAGTAACTCAGGAATGGAGAACCAAACACCGTATGTTCTCATTTATAAGTAGGAGCTAAACTATGGGTACACAAAGGCATACAGAGTGGTATAATGGATTCTGGCTATTCAGAATTGAGGAGGGTGAAGGGTGTGAGGGATAAAAAACTAAATATTGAGTACAGTGTACATGACATGGGTGATGGGTACACTAAAATCTAAGCCTTCCCCACTATACAATTCATCCATTTAACCAAAAACCACTTGCACCCTCAAAGTATTGAAATTTTAAATATATATACATATAAAGAAAAAGATGTATAGGCTTGACCCTTTTAACATCTCTGCTTTAGAAACATTACACACTGTAATGAAAGAAAATAAACTGAGAAAAATACCTAGAGTACATACTGTAGAGGGTTACTCTTCCTAATATGTAATGATACACAAGTTGATTAAAAAGTATTGAAGCTCAAACAAGTCAAATTGGTGGGAATATAACTTTCAGAATTGCTTTCTGAAAGACAAATTTGACAATAGATATCAAATGTTTAAAAAATGGTACACCTTTGACCCAGTAATTCTATTTCTGGTAACCTATTTTAGGAAAACAATATTCTAAGTAAATAACACGAAATAACAGGAGAAAGCAATACAAAAAAGATCTTAGAAACAGCATTATTTATAACTAGGAAAATCTATATAGACAAGAGAAATGTTCAATAACATGACAGTAGTTAAATTATGTCAAATTAGATAAAATTTGAAAACCTCTAATTTATAATGTCAATATAAAAAAGAGAGAATAAATTATTACTTAGGAAATAATACACGTAGGAAGAAAAACATGCCTATATACCTATGGCAAGATTGTGTGCTTTTTAATTTCCTTTAAAACTTTTTATCTCTACATTTGAACTTTGTCCCATGAATGATAACTGTCATGTGCTCAGTAAAAATGTCCAATTAAAATATAAATTTAAAATTAAAAAAAATTTTAAAATGTGTTCATCCCATCCAGTGTGAGAATATATTTTCGGTTCAGTGTTTAGGTAATGACTTTTTCTCGGAGTGATAGTATCCCTTTTCATATATTTCAAGATGGTGACAGAGAATATGGAATGTTACCAATTAGTTTTAGCTTGCTTCCTCAGAACAGCTGCAGGCTTTCTTCCTGAGCTCTTTCTGAGATATCCTCTGGTCTCTTGGTGGGACACCAGGGATACTCTGAGCATTGTAATCCTGCTCAACATTTCTGGTCATCTCCATATCATCCCAGAAAAGTAATCATTCCTTCCTCTGAGCTCTACAGCATTTCATCTTTCTGTTACCAAGCAAGACAATGCGTTTTAGTTATATGATTTCATGCAAAATGCCTCTGCTAAACTATGTCCTTTAAGAAAACAGGCCATATATATTTTAAATATTGTCTTCACCATTTATCAGGATGATTGATGCATCACAGGGCCTCAAAAGAGTCCTGAATGAATACACGAATAAATGAATCAAGAGCATCAACTCTATCACTTACTGTACAATTGCAAGTCTGGGTATGGCAAGTAACCTATCTAAGTCACCATTTACTTCTCCCTAAAAATTCAGGTTACAGAGACTTCCAGAAAGGCTTCAGAAGAGGGAAGCAAAATCACAGAGGTGAAGGCTTTTGGTAAACTAAATTACTATAAAAATATGCCAATGTGTTGATTGATTAGGTTCTTCTCCTAAGTGCCTTTACATATTGCTAAAAGAGACTTAAGAGCTAAAGTCATGAGCATTCAATAATGGGAAAATGTATGTGAAAACACTTGAAGCACAACAATAATCTACTACTTATATTTCTTTTTTTCTTTTTTTTATTATACTTTAAGTTCTAGGGTACATGTGCATAACGTGCAGGTTTGTTACATATGTATACTTGTGCCATGTTGGTGTGCTGCACCCATCAACTCGTCAGCACCCATCAATTCATCATTTATATCAGGTATAACTCCCCAATGCAATCCCTCCCCCCTCCCCCCTCCCCATGATAGGCCCCAGTGTGTGATGTTCCCCTTCCCGAGTCCAAGTGAACTCATTGTTCAGTTCCCACCTATGAGTGAGAACATGCGGTGTTTGGTTTTCTCTTCTTGTGATAGTTTGCTAAGAATGATGGTTTCCAGCTGCATCCATGTCCCTAATAGTAATAGCAACAGCAGTAATAATACTTAAAATTAGCAGCAATATGTCCCACCTTATAAAATACTGCCCCTGTTTCAGAAGGAGTATGAGGCATAGTTGAATCCCTATAGAGTAATATATTTATTTAAAGGTGGAAAAAAAACTCTCAAAAAATGCTGAAAGGCCTTATTTATTATTCTCTGTTTCTCTAGCATTAATGGTGACCCAGGGTCTTTAAAGATTTTTGTGCATCCCCACGTACCCAGCTCACTAGTAGCCAGCTTGTTTTCTCTCTCTCTCTCTTTCTCATTTATAAAGATTAGCCAATTGCCATGGATATCCATTATACAGAAAATTAAATTAAATGTATGTGTTTGGCACACATGGCAAGTGTGCCTGGCATTAAGTTTCTCTCTGTGAACCTGATAGTAATGCATTTGACTAAGATGAGCCTGCTTTTTAATTGGGAATAAAGAACAATTGGTGCTTAGTTCTTAAGTATAAGGTGTGGAAACATGTAAACTCATTTTATTTTACAAAGTGTGTGACAGTTGTACAATTTTTTATCTTTGCCACTTTATTGTTAAATGCCATTATTTAGAAAGCAGCTTTGACCAAACTGGAACTGAATTTTTACCTTAGAATAAGAAGAAAACTTTTGCCCAGCAAATGAATCATTTAAGCAAAACAACTAGGCAGTTTTAGCCACTTCCAAAGCGACCATTATATACAAATATGTATGTGAATCTTTTATTCTTCAGGATAGTCTTGGCAAGAGTCCTACTTGCACACTTCTGCAGCATTTAGGAACAATAGGACTACACTTGTTTTAAAATATTTTATAATTCAAGTTTATTCACTAACCTGCTCAAGTCATCCAAATTAAAGTACAAATCAATATTTAAAAGCTATGTACTTTAATAAAAAATGGGTGACACACACAGAATAGACAATTCTTAAAAGAACTATAAAGACCCATTAAACATGATTAGATATTCAGCCTCATTACAATCAAGAAAATGAAAGTAAAGATGAGACATATTTTTGCCTTTACATTTGCACAGATATGATAGGAATAATAACTTCAACAAGTTGAAAAGGTTATACATACAGGATTATTTATATTATCAAAAGCAAAAATAACATGGAAAATTCATGACCATCAATAATGGATTGGTAAAATAAATTATGGCATATCCATCTCACAAGATACTCTGTGGACATTAAAAATAGCGAGGCTAATTACTCTTTTGTTGTGTGGGGTCTTCAAAACTGCCCTTAAGTTTGACCACTCAGTGAAAGGACTCGGAGAACTCAGAAAAGCTCTTCTACTTATAGTTATACTTGATTGCAGCAAAAGGAGAATACAGATTAAAATCTACAAAGGAAAAAGGTGCATAGGGCCAAATTCTGGAGAAATGAGGCCCAGGTTTCCAGTTGTTCTCTCCCAGTGGAGTCTCATGGGCAGCACTGACTTCTAGCAGTGATATGTGATGACACGTGTGAGTGTGGCTGACCAAGGAAGCTCAGCTGAGCCTTTCTGTCTAGGGTTTTTGTTGGTGGTTAATTGGTGACGCACCCGCAGGACTAGCCCTAGCTTCTCAGTATCTAGCCCCCCACAGGTCAAACTGAAACATGGTCCAAAGCCTCAGGCATACAAAAATGGGTATGCACCATAAATCACATTGCTAGCGTAAATTTTCTGGCATGGCTCAAGGTCTCAGATATACAAAGACACTCATTGGTGAGGACATTTCAAGGGCTCGCAGGTTCTATATCAGGTGCCTATCAAGGGCCAGTAAAGAAAACCTTTAAAATAAGCAACCCCTAAGCCTGTTGAGTTAGCCATTTATTTCATAGTCTTCATTTCTTGTTTGTTTTGTCAAAATACCCCACCAACAATACAAGCCATCAATAAAAATGATTGACTACACCAGTGTATGGGGTGGGGAGAGAAGGAAGATGAAGTGGAGATGGGTCCGTGCTCATGTGGAAATAATGCCAACATTGTCGATGAGTAGGTATTTGGTTTGTAAAAGTTCCCTGGTCTACCCCCTATTAGCTGTGCCCTCAGACTTAATTTTTACTGCAATCCACAGTATGAAATACATTTTATATAATGACATAGCACATGCTTGCATAGGCATACCCACACTATTGAGACAAATTTCATGAAAAAACTCTTACCTTTACTACATACGGTGCACTCTAATATTTCCCATCCCATTCCATTCTTGCCTATTCTATATCCTTTATAAAATGTTGCATGAGTTTCACCAAACTAATTAATTAATTTCACAATTTACTAATAGTTCACAACCTTCAGTTTAGTTTGATAAATATTATCTGTCATACTTCTAAGTTGCAGATATTCATTTTTGACATAGAAAGATTTTATAAAATACTATGGATAAAAATCAAGTTAGAGATTAATATATATATATACCCTATTTTGATTCATTTTATGTAAAATATTATAAATATATTCATATGTGTGTGTATCTATAGAGAGAGGTGATGAAAGTTGTTCATTGAAATGTTAAAGATGTTAAAGTAACCTTTAGTTACTTTGTAAGTAAGTTTATAAAGTGGGGCTTTGAATATTATGGTCTTTATTGAACTTTTGTTTGTTGAATTTACTTTTTGGCATGAGCACTTTTTTTTCTTTACAAAGACAAGAAAGCAATTTCTAAAATAAAAACAATATCTCAAAATAGCAAAGATAAAAAGAGTAACTAATAATATTAATGCATGGCAAAACTACATTTACTGAATTCATCAGGCAGAGTTACCAAGATTTAAAATCAGTTTCAATTTCCAAATATCTCACATTCTTACTTCAACAAATTTATGGAGGATAAGTGAGAAGCAAACTGTCCCTTTTTGTCACCATCAAACCATTTTAAAACTTACTCTTTAGATACTAATAAGTTATTATCCTTACCAGTGTTAGCTATAATCAAAGCTTAATAAAATAATTTTGAATATAATTAAATAAATATATAAAACTAGCAAACTTAAATATATAACCCAAACATCCTTTTGTCTTTGTTATCTGATAAAGGAAAATTGTTATTAGTAATGTTAAACTTTGACATTGATAATTTACTATCATTTGATAACTCCAAAACACTTGAGATTCTTAACTCATTCATGTATCAGGCATTGGTGTTAGAGAAGAATGCAGTTCACTTCTATGGAAGTTAAAGAATAAAACTTCAAATTAATAGTATTATAGCACTTTGGAAAATTCAATGTTAATTGTATTACATTCTGCCCTTGTAAAAAAAAAAACTCTGAAACTCATATATGGTTTAAATAGCAATTATCTATTAGTTTAACTGAAACAAGTCATTTTTTTTTTTTTTCCGTTTTTTTCCGTCAGAAAGAAAAGAACCACAGGAACTCATCTATTTTCAAGGCAAACCTGTGTCCATCTCATCAAATCAGACACTGGGCTAGGTGATACATATGAAATTGAGTGATTATAGAATTAACAAGCTTCCCTGAAGAAACAATTCCTGATCCTCCCATAATAGAATTCACATTCCTAGAAAACTTTACCACTTTCTCTTGTTTCCATCGTAAGAGATTTCTAGGTGGGTATGGTCATGGTACCTTAACCTTTATTTGCATAGCTACTTTCCACCAAGAGTACTTTCCTCTGTAAACACAGTACAATGGAATAAAAACCATATCCCTTCCTTCATTTCTCCACACGTTAACCTTTTAAGGCTGAAAAAGTGTACCTGATTGTTAATATCCAGGTCTAACCTCATTTGTTTATCTTCAAAGACCAATATGCACTCAGAAAGTATTTGAATTTCTCTTCATCTTGTGAAGATCTTCTTTTGTGTAATTAAGGTGGCCTATAGCCAAACAAACATCTAACTGAATCTCATGGGAATTAATAAGCATGATTTTCCAGTGTCTTGGGATTAGTGGTAGTTTCTGAAGAATTGGTCTTCAGCTTAATAATGAAAATGTTGGAGTGTAACTGGATTACAATATTAAATGACCCAAGAGAACAAAAAAGACCACATAACCCTAAGCTATATGTCACTTAAGGGTTATGATATTTACAATCCAAACTGTAAAAATTGCATTGTAATTGTCATGATAAAATGATAAAAAGGATTTTTGTGAACTGATAACATTACCATAAAATGTATTCCACCTTTGCATTTAAGATGATATGCTAACATCTAGTAGAGCAAATGTCACAGATTTGCTAGATTATAAAACAATGATTTCAAATAATATTGCTGTGAAGATGGGTTGTACACTTTTACCTAAAGCTCATTTTAAAGCATTACTCCCTCATTGCTTTTACACATATAGTATGCTGCATAAAAATATAACAAATCTACCTGTATACATGTGTGAATTATGTAATTAATTATAAGTATTTAATGATCTGCTCTTAAATCTCCTCAGTTTATGGAAGGAAATTTAATAAACAAGTTTTTAAAGCTATAAATGAACTCTGCCAAAGAAGGCTATCTTTTAAAGTATAATCAAAGCTCTAAAAATGATAATAAAGTTAGGAGCCATATGCCTGGAACCAATGGATTTCTTTTCACCTTTGACTCAAGATAAAAAAACAAAAAGGGAGAGAGAGGAGGTTTCAGTCACACCGTATTTAATCCAATTTGCTTTGGGTTTAATCTCCAAAACAAGGCTGGTCTGCTAATTCCCAATTATAATGGCACATGTAATCAGAGTCCTCATTAACAAAGACTGACTATATTGTCTATTAGGAATGAAAATTTGAAATGCAAATTCAGCAAATCAAAACGTTAAATGAGCTTCTATCCAAGATGCTTAGAGCTCCCGCCAGGGCAGCCCATGCTGGCCGACACCTGCCCTGGATTTTCCCTCTAGCTGAATGTTTCCTTCGGTTCCAGTCTTTGCCTCCTAATTGACCCGCTTATGATCTCTGCAACAATTAACATATGCTTATTAGTAATGGCTGGTTAAAGATTTCAACTGCTGCAGTTTACAAAGTCTAATAGAGATGGCATGCCACAGGAAAGATGAAGCCACTGTTTCCCTCATCAGCAAAGTCACAATGGTTAGATGCGTGTGGTAGAAATTACATGATTTTTCACACTATCTGATGTATGGAAATTGGTACTAATTGATACTGGAAATCACCGCATACGTGACTCCAGGCCTCATAAACACTGAGAAAGATACAAATATTGGTGAGCCCTTTTTCCCTTTGAGTAAGTCATTTCTTATTTGGGTTTAGAAAGAAGAGAGAGTGAAATAACTTCTCTAACTGGATGAATAACTAAGGACATTTGGTTTATTCTGAATTCAGAAATCATAACTCTTTTCTTCAGAGTAATTTCATGCAATGGGATGGAAAATTTTATACATCACAAAAATCTTACCTGAGTCTTAATAGGGTAAGGATACTTTTACAAGATTATGTTTGGAGTTCATATTCTGTTCACCAAATACTCCCTTTTATTTTATTTTATTTTTTTTTATTATACTTTAAGTTCTAGGGTACATGTGCATAACGTGCAGGTTTGTTACATATGTATACATGTGCCATGTTGGTGTGCTGCACCCATCAACTCGTCAGCACCCATCAATTCATCATTTATATCAGGTATAACTCCCCAATGCAATCCCTCCCCCCTACCCATGATAGGCCCCAGTGTGTGATGTTCCCCTTCCTGAGTCCAAGTGAGCTCATTGTTCAGTTCCCACCTAAGAGTGAGAACATGCGGTGTTTGGTTTTCTCTTCTTGTGATAGTTTGCTAAGAATGATGGTTTCCAGCTGCATCCATGTTCCTACAAAGGACGCAAACTCATCCTTTTTTATGGCTGCATAGTATTCCATGGTGTATATGTGCCACATTTTCTTAATCCAGTCTGTCACTGATGGACATTTGGGTTGATTCCAAGTCTTTGCTATTGTGAATACTGCCGCAATAAACATACGTGTGCATGTGTCTTTGTAGTAGCATAATTTATAATCCTTTGGGTATATACCCAGTAGTGGGATGGCTGGATCATATGGTACATCTAGTTCTAGATCCTTGAGGAATCGCCATACTGTTTTCCATAATGGTTGAACTAGTTTACAATCCCACCAACAGTGTAAAAGTGTTCCTATTACTCCACATCCTCTCCAACACCTATTGTTTCCTGATTTTTTAATGATTGCCATTCTAACTGGTGTGAGATGGTATCTCATTGTGGTTTTGATTTGCATTTCTCTGATGGCCAGTGATGATGAGCATTTTTTCATGTGTCTGTTGGCTGTATGAATGTCTTCTTTTGAGAAATGTCTGTTCATATCCTTTCCCCACTTTTGGATGGGGTTGTTTGTTTTTTTCTTGTATATTTGTTTGAGTTCTTTGTAGATTCTGGAAATGAGCCCTTTGTCAGATGAGTAGATTGCAAAAATTTTCTCCCATTCTGTAGGTTGCCTGTTCACTCTGATGGTAGTTTCTTTTGCTGTGCAGAAGCTCTTTAGTTTAATGAGATCCCATTTGTCAATTTTGGCTTTTGCTGCCGTTGCTTTTGGTGTTTTAGACATGAAGTCCTTGCCCATGCCTATGTCCTGAATGGTACTACCTAGATTTTCTTCTAGGGTTTTGATGGTATTAGGTCTAACATTTAAGTCTGTAATCCATCTTGAATTAATCTTCGTATAAGGAGTAAGGAAAGGATCCAGTTTCAGCTTTCTACTTATGGCTAGCCAATTTTCCCAGCACCATTTATTAAATAGGGAATCCTTTCCCCATTTCTTGTTTTTGTCAGGTTTGTCAAAGATCAGATGGTTGTAGATGTGTGGCATTATTTCTGAAGGCTCCGTTCTGTTCCATTGGTCTATATCTCTGTTTTGGTACCAGTACCATGCTGTTTTGGTTACTGTAGCCTTGTAGTATAGTTTGAAGTCAGGTAGCGTGACGCCTCCGGCTTTGTCCTTTTGACTTAGGATTGTCTTGGCAATGCGGGCTCTTTTTTGGTTCCATATGAACTTTAAAGCAGTTTTTTCCAATTCAGTGAAGAAACTCATTGGTAGCTTGATGGGGATGGCATTGAATCTATAAATAACCTTGGGCAGTATGGCCATTTTCACGATATTGATTCTTCCTATCCATGAGCATGGTATGTTCTTCCATTTGTTTGTGTCCTCTCTGATTTCACTGAGCAGTGGTTTGTAGTTCTCCTTGAAGAGGTCCTTTACATCCCTTGTAAGTTGGATTCCTAGGTATTTTATTCTCTTTGAAGCAATTGTGAATGGAAGTTCATTCCTGATTTGGCTCTCTGCTTGTCTGTTACTGGTGTATAAGAATGCTTGTGATTTTTGCACATTAATTTTGTATCCTGAGACTTTGCTGAAGTTGCTTATCAGCTTAAGAAGATTTTGGGCTGAGACGATGGGGTTTTCTAAATACACAATCATGTCATCTGCAAACAGGGACAATTTGACTTCCTCTTTTCCTAACTGAATACCCTTGATTTCTTTCTCTTGCCTGATTGCCCTAGCCAGAACTTCCAACACTATGTTGAATAGGAGTGGTGAGAGAGGGCATCCCTGTCTTGTGCCAGTTTTCAAAGGGAATTTTTCCAGTTTTTGCCCATTCAGTATGATATTAGCTGTGGGGTTGTCATAAATAGCTCTTATTATTTTGAGGTACGTTCCATCAATACCGAATTTATTGAATTTATTTTTAATTTTTGTGAGAACATAGTAGATGTATGTATTTATGGGGTACGTGAGACCAAATACCCCTCTTAGTTTCTAGCTGGTACCACCAGATTTGAAAAGGCTAAAATGTTGGATGAGTAGCTTCCTTTTTTTTTTTTTTAACTCTTAGCCATGCAATTTAATGGAAGATATATTCCACTTAATCTGAAATAGTTTTCTTTTATTCAGAATTAATGTTTGACCAATTATAAACCTCAGTTTTTACATTCTCTTATTGATTAAAGAATAGTTTGGCTGTTCCTCACCCAATGGGCAGCTATACCTTGATTATATACCTTGGTGCTTGATCGAATTCATTCTTAAATCACTGTTTGTTATCTCTGTCTCTAGCAGGAGATAAAAGACTTTGTTCTAAGTCTTAGGAGATCTTGGACTCTCATTTATTAACAGTAGGATTTTACATAAATGTATTACTTTTCTATTGCTGGGGAACAATATTTTACAAACAGAAGCTTGAAACACCATCCATGTATTAGCTCACAGTTTTGCAGGTCAGAAGTCTGGGTGGGGTGTAACTGAAGTCTCTGCTCAAGGTTTCACTGGGTGAAAATCAAGGTGTCAGCCAACGTGACAGGCCTCTTCTGGGGTTTGGATTTCTCTTCCAAGGTCATTAGTTGTTGGCAGAATGCATTTTCCTTTTAGCTGTAGGAGTAAAGTTTATGTTTCCTTACTGACTGTCAGCCAGGGGCTGCTCTCAGGTACTTGAGGCCTCTCACATCCCTTGCGGTGTGGCTCCCTCCCTCTCCAAGCTGGTATTAATTCACTGAAACCATCTAGTCCTTCAAATCTCTGACTTTCGTTTCTGCAACAAGCTAAGGAAACTCTGCTTTTAGAGAGCTTATGAGATTAGGTTATGCCCACCCAAATAATCTCTCTATTTTAAAATCCTTGGATAACCTTATCACGAGAGTAAAATCCATCATATTCACAGTCCTGGGGATTACGCAGGATGTGTACAACAGGCAGGTAAAAAATCTTGAAATTCTGTCTTCCAGAGCAAGTCACTTAGCTTCTTTTGGCCTTACTTTGCTCATTTACTAAATGAGAAGGTTGAACTAGACAATCTCTGGCTTCTTTTTCACATATCTTCAAATGTCCAGGACCAAATCATTACAAACACCAGATTTACAGACACAGACCGACAGTTAATTGTTATACACTCAACTGACTTGTTTCCTTTGGTTGGTCAGTTGGTGTTTGTGTAAATTAAATGGTGATAGAACAACTCCTGTTAGCAGATTTTATGGTCTGAATGTTCATGTTCACTCAATATTCATATGTTGAAATTCTCACCCCCAAAATGATGATATTAGGAAGTGCGGCCTTTGGAAGCAATTAGATTAAGGAGGTGGAGCCTCCATGAATGGATCAGTGCCCTTAGAAAACAGGCGTAAGAAAGGCCCCTCACTTCTTCTATCATCTGAGGACATGGGGAGAAGGCACCACCTATGAACCAGACACAGAATCTACAGGCACTTTGATCTTGAACTTCTCAGCTTTCAAAACTGTGAGAAATAAAGTTCTGTTTGCTTATGAGCCACCCAGTTTGTGCTGTTTCTTCATAGCAGCCCAAGCAGCCTGGGCAAAGATACCAGGCTTTCTAGGTAAAATGAAAAGGAATGAATTTTAAAAATGAGAATGAGGTGGGGCACGGTGGCTCACCCAGCACTTTGGGAAGCCGAGGTGGGTGGATCAACCAGGGTCAGGGGTTTGAGACTAGGCTGGCCAACATAATGAAACCCCATCTCTACTAAAAATACAGAAATAAAAATAAATAGCCGAGAGTGGTGGTGCATGCCTGTAAATTCCAGCTACTTGGGAGGCTGAGGCAGGAGAATTGCTTGAACCCAGGAGGCAGAGGTTGCAGTGAGCCTAGATCTCACCATTGCACTCCAACCTGGGCAATGGAATGAGACTCTGTCTCAAAAAAAAAAAAACAAAACAAAAAAAAGAGAATGATACATGGTCTCTCATTTTAATAAACAGCAAAATAACCCTAGAGATGAAAGAAACCTATATACAGAGAACAGTTATGACTATATGCTTGTCCAGAGATGAAAGCTCAATATTGATAAAGAAAATGCTGCTTGGACATTTTACTTTTTACCTTGTTCTGTCAGTAATGCAAAGTTCTAACAAGGCAATGTCCATGGATTTTTGATGAAGTTCTTTTTCTGGAGTTACATGGTATAATATGTTTCAAAATTTATTACATTTCCAAACAAAAATCCATCTGTTCAAAAATTCTGTTAATAGCAATTCTGTACACTTGCTTAACTCTAAAGTAGTCACATCTTAATGTAACTAATTTTCTAAGGACCAAGTCTGACTTCCAACTGCCACGTAATCCAACTTCCAATCTTGACAATCATTTATGAAATTATTTGCTTTTTTAAATGAAATTTTATATAGGCATAGTATTTCTGTCTTAGAGCAGTATTTATTGCTTTAGCATTGCTCAACACAATTTTCCCATATTGGGAAAGAGCTATATGAACTCCATAGCTTATTCAGGTGTTTGCATGTGTCTAATTTTAAAAAGTAAAGACAATAAAAATACATAATTCCTTTCCTTCTTTCTAGGCTCTAGAATTAAATCAAGAAAATAATTAAAGTACTTAAAAGTTTGAAAATGCTTCTCTGCTTGGTGTTGAGTTAGTTAAAATAACTGTGTTAATTTAAAAATTGGCCATTGCAACTTTATTCTCATCTTGGTCTCAAAACAAACAAACAAATAAATAACAACAACAAGAAAAAACACCAAAATTACATTTTAGGTATACAAGAGCAAGAGATAAGAGTATATATTTTTCCTTTGTTATGGGAATATAAATTTTGCTTTTCCTAGCTGAAACAATGAACAAATCACTTTGGTGAAGAGGATTTTGGAATAAACTGCAATGAAAATATATTTAGGAGAGCTTATTTACATAATACAACTATTAGATCTGATCATTTATCACTGATTACATATATTGGGCTCTAAAAATATCAAAAGCCCAGGTGAGCATTTGAGCTCCTTAACTTTAATGTCTGAGTGGTTAAGGTTAGTTATATTTATATGAACATTTCTTTGATAAGCAGCCTGAAATTTCTCCCTTTCAAAATGTGGTCCTTGTCGCATTTGATATTCAGACTTAGTTCCTCCTTGAATTCAATTACTAGAAATGAAAGCCTATGGTAGAACTGAGGGGTGGATAATAAAAACGATTAACTTAAAATGACTATATTTTGCTTTCAGTGAAAATTTTCCAGGCATCGCCACAATCAAATACATTTATTGTTTTTTCTTTCTTTGGTTGCACTTGGTAAAATGTTTGGAAATTGTTATTTAGACCTAACCATATAACTTGAATAACACAGGATTACAACCTCCTTTGTAAAATGAGACGTTAAGTATTTGAAAGATTGTAATGCTATATGTTCGTCTATGTCTGAAAAAAGGCAGCCTTCTTGGAAATCTCCATGATGGAGAGTAAGGCTCTAGCTCTTAAACACTGAATTCTGCATTTCTCTCCTGAATTTCAGTCTATAGAGTCACACAAATATATGACTAGGGAAGACATGCTTACTCTGTCTAAGATATACTTCCCCACCACCACCACTGGCAAAGTAGGGATGTTTATAGTACTCTCTCAATGAATTATGAGAATTTAATGAGTTAATACTTGTAAAACACCTAGTACAGTTCTTGGTACACAACAAATGTTTAGCAACTATTATAGTCATTATTGCACACAGTTAATCTGTCTAAGATATACTTCCCCACCACCACCATGGGAAATTAGGGATGACTATAGCATTCACCTAAATGAATTGTGAAAATTTAATTAAATGAGTTAATATTTGTAAAACACCTAGTACAGTTCTTGGTACACAATAAATGTTTAGCAACTATTATAGTCATTTTTACAGTGGTTTATTCTCTAATAAACTGAGCTGTGATTTTAGTTCACCTCAATATTATGTTAATTTTAATAATATATTTAAAAATATTTTAAATACTTAATATTATTTTTCATGTACCAGTTCAAAGAAACATTTCCATACCCTGGAAAATGAGGATTAAATGGATAATGTGAGCAAAAGTACAAGGATTTTCCCGGCACACATATGCTCAACATGTGTTCACTGTTTTTATTCTTAGAATCACCCCAGTGATACCATCCACCTACAGTTAATCACTCTCAACATTTGGGAGTATTTTTTCCAGACTATTTTCTATACTTAATAAGATATTTATTACATATTTATTTGATTATTCCATTATTAGTCACTCACTTTAAAACATAAAAAGGTAATAAATTATAAAAATGTAATTTGGGGGCAAAGTAGAAACAAGTGGTAGCTGGCAAGATTTGTTTTTTGATATCTCCATGTTTATGTCTCTTAAACTTATCTGTCATCATCCCTTTTGCTTTATCTACCATTGTTGCTTATGGCCAAATCTCAGTCTCTTAACATTTTTTCCTTCTCTACTGCCATTAGGCTTTACTTCAAACTACTGTCATATCTCACCTGGTCTGCAGAAATAGCCTTCATACTGATATTTCGATATCTGTTTATGTCTTTCTTTAATTCCTTCTTCAAAATCCCTGTAAAACATATTTAATCCCACCTTTACCATAAGACCCTTTATTCCACTACTGAATTACCAAGTGGCATTGAAAAAGAGAAAGGAGTCAGACGAGATCGTGTGCGTTCAGGGTGGCATGGCCGTAGACAAGAAATTTTTTTTTTTTTTTTTTTTGAGACGGAGTCTCGTTCTGTCGCCCAGGCTGGAGTGCAGTGGCCGGATGTCAGCTCACCGCAAGCTCCGCCTCCCGGGTTTATGCCATTCTCTTGCCTCAGCCTTCCGAGTAGCTGGGACTACAGGCGCCCGCCACCTCACCCGGCTAGGTTTTTTTTTTTTTTTTGTATTTTTTAGTAGAGACGGGGTTTCACCATGTTAGCCAGGAAGGTCTCGATCTCCTGACCTCGTGATCCGCCCGTCTCGGCCTCCCAAAGTGCTGGGATTACAGGCTTGAGCCACTGCGCCCATGCAAATCAAAACCACAATGAGATACCATCTCACACCAGTTAGAATGGCAATCATTAAAAAGTCAGGAAACAACAGGTGCTGGAGAGGATGTGGAGAAATAGGAACACTTTTACACTGTTGGTGGGATTGTAAACTAGTTCAACCATTATGGAAAACAGTATGGCGATTCCTCAAGGATCTAGATCTAGATGTACCATATGACCCAGCCATCCCACTACTGGGTATATACCCAAAGGATTATAAATCATGCTCACGTATGGTTATTGTGGCACTATTCACAATAGCAAAGACTTGGAATCAACCCAAATGTCCATCTGTGACAGACTGGATTAAGAAAATGTGGCACATATACACCATGGAATATTACGCAGCCATAAAAAAGGATGAGTTTGTGTCCTTTGTAGGGACATGGATGCAGCTGGAAACCATCATTCTTAGCAAACTATCACAAGGACAGAAAACCAAACACCGCATGTTCTCACTCATAGGTGGGAAATGAACAATGACATCACTTGTACTCGGTAAGGGGAACATCACACATCAGGGCCTATCATGGGGGGGAGGGGGGAGGGATTGCATTGGGAGTTATACCTGATATAAATGACGAATTGATGGGTGCTGACGAGTTGATGGGTGCAGCACACCAACATGGCACAAGTATACATATGTAACAAACCTGCACGTTATGCACATGTACCCTAGAACTTAAAGTATAATAATAAAAGAAAAGAAAAGAAAAAGAAAAAGAGAAAGGAGGAGGAAGAGGAGAGAAAGAGTTCAGCTTAATAAATATAAATATTTAGATTCTTGTAGTCAGATACCTTCAGCATATGCTTAAGTTTTGTGTTATGTTGAAATAAACATTTTATTATTTTGGAAAGAGGCATCACAATCTTCTTCTTTTTTTTTTTTGAGACAGAGTCTCACTCTGTCACCAAGGTTAGCGTGCGGTGGCATAATTATGGCTCACTACAGCCTCGGTCTCCCAGGCTCAAGTGATCCTCCCACCTCAACCTCCCAAAGTGCTGGGATAACAGGCATGAGTCACTACACGTGGCCCATAATCTTCGTTCTTTCAGACATTGAATGTCTTCATTTGTTTCCGGAAGATTCCTGACTGACTCAGCCTCCGGGATTAAACTCTCCCTCAAGGCAGGTTGTTGACAGGTCACCATTTCTCCTAGTTCTTTTCTTTTCAATGATGCCCGTGGAACATAAACTGTCAGGTTAAACTTGGGAGCTTGCTTTTATCCATCCCCACCCACTTACCTCTACACCTTAGCCCAGAGGGTGGATGGAGCACTGTGGGGAAAGGAGGTCCCTACATTAAAGGCATGCTTCATCCTCAGACTTTGGCTTGTCTTCTCTCGCCCAGGGAGTTAGAACATTTGTGACCTCAGGTCAGCACAACCAGAGAATGTGTACTCTCCACCCAGTTGTCCCACAGTTAAGCTAGAAACTTTTCCTTTTGTTTGAGGATTCATGCAACTGATATTTGCCTCTGTCATACACTCCTTCACTCTATTTCACCAAATAACACGTACTCAAAATTTAAAACCACATTTGATCTTATTAATAATATTGTTCACATGCTTGGCTCTAGAGATTTCTAATTTAGGCAGTAGTCTGAGGATCATCTAGCGCAATGGTTCTCAACCTTGGCTGCACATCGGAAATATGTGGGGGTCTTTAGAACCTACTGATGCCTGGGTCCCTCCTCCAGAGATTCTGATATAACTGGTCTGGGGTGAGGTGTAGTAAAAGCTCCCCAGGTGATTCTAATTGCAGCCAAAGTTGAAATTCATTGATGTAAAGAGAGTCTCAATATATGGAGAATGAAATCAGAGGCAGCCAAACCCAGCGGGCCTTTCCTGGTTTTTTTTTTCCAGCTCTACCGACCCATGCTCCTGACTGCCTGCACTTCAGCTACTCCGGACATCTCTTGGTTGCTCTAATTCCCCTCACTCTTCTCACTTAGCCTCTTAGCACATTTGGGTCCTTGTACCTATGTCAGCATCTGCTACCTGCCTACATTAATCTCTAGTTCATTCCTATTTAGCTTCATATATATCATTCGAATTGTAATTTTCTAGAGAAAAATCTTACTTGATCTCCCTGGCAGTACTGTTACAGGACAGAAAAATGTGTTACAGGAAAGGTCCCGAGAGAGCGTTCATGGATCTCGCACAACAAAGAATTCAGGGCAAGTCTACAAGTGCAAAGCGAAAGAAAGTTTACTAAGACAATAAAGGAATAAAAGAATGGCTATGCCATAGACAGAGCAGCCTGGTGGGCTACTGGTTGTCCATTTTTATGGTTATGTTTTGATGATATGCTAAACAAGGGGTGGATTATTCATGCCTCCCCTTTTTAGACCATATAGGTAACTTCCTGATGCTGCCATGGCATTTGTAAACTCTCATGGCACTGATGGGAGCATAGTAGTGAGGACGACCAGAGGTCACTCTTGTGGCCATCTCGGTTTTGGTGGAGTTTGACCAGCTCCTTTACTGCAGCCTGTTTTATCAGCAAGGTCTTTATGACCTGTATTTTGTGTTGGTCTCCTATCCCATCCTGCGACTTAGAATGCCTTTACCATCTGGGAATACAGCCCAGTAGGTTTCAGCCTTATTTTACCCAGCTTCTATTTAAGATGGAGTTGCTCTGGTTCATGCACCTCTGACACTACCTGTGGCCTGGCAAGTTCATCCCCTTCATAATAATTCACCGCATTGGAAGGGTAGAATAGCCAAAGGATCCAGCATCTACCCCTGGATGCCAGACTGCTGGGTCCAAGCCCCAGTATCATCACGTCTCAGTTGTTAGATGTGGACAAGTTATTTAACACCCCTGAGCCTGAATCTCCACCTCTTTAAAATACGGATAATTACTGTATGATTCTTATAAGGTTGGTAGGAAGATGACATGAGCTAACATACAGAGAACACTTAGAATGGTAGCTACTGTACAATAAGCACTAGAAAGTATTCCTGTTTAGTTTTAGTGAAATAATTCATTGTTTATGCCTACTTTTCTCTCTTAAGAATGCAGGTATCATGAAGCCAAGCCCATAACTGTTGGTTTTCTTTTCTCTGCTTTATTCCTAATGCAATGCATGTTTTATAAATACAATAAATTTGTGTTGAATAAATTAGTAGATATATAATGCAAATAAATAATTATGGACATGTTTCACACAGTCTTTCTCACAGCATTGTCTCGTAAACATTCTCTTATCATGCAATGTCCTCCAAACATAGGACTTTTTAAATCTGAATAATTGAAAATGAATAATTTCCCAATAAGGAGGCTGTTCCTAAGTTTTAATAGAGCTTCTAAAATACAACAATGTAATTTTTCTTCTCCTAACATTTTTTATCTCAAAGAGCCAACATTTAGAATGAAATAAATGGCCAAAAGTTTAATTGTAGAATTGGGCAGGCTACATAACTCAAAAATTAGATAATTGGGTTTTGAATAAATATAAATTGATGGCATGTTGTTAATGTGTAAGAAATATTTAATAATAATAACACCTGTATAAAGCTTAGTTTTTTTTATATTTCATAAAACTAACAAACCATTAAGCATCCACCTGAGGGTCTACTGCCCCTTACCTTTTAATTTAAATTGATTTTATGTTTAATTTATGATTGCTCAAAAATATTATAAAATGCTAAGGGAGAAGTGCAACCTCATAAATCAATGTGTTCTGGATTGCCGGTTTAATTTCCATTTTGATGTGGTGCCCAGGCTGGTAGTATCTACAAAAAGGCAGAAAACATAAAGTCTTCACTGGATAAAGGGTTGGATAGATTAGACAAGAGTCAAAACTAAAGGGCTTCCTCTGATTAACCTCCATGGTAGGAGGAATAAACACAATGATGAACTAGATTTTTGATTTTGGTTCATGCTCCATTCTTAATGGCTATGTGTATTTGTGATAACTTTTGCCTTTATTACAGTTGATGCCATATGAGACAGAGTAGTGAATTTGGCCTCCTGATAAGAAATGTAACACCTATGGATTTCAGACATTTTTATGTAATGGAAAAATACTATGCCTTCTAATTATAAAACAGAAATTTACTTTAGTGGTGACTAGATTTGGGAATTATCATTAAGCAGAAAACTTCATATATATATATATGTATGAAGGTATTAAAAGGAGCTAAGTTTTTATTGGTAGCATAAGGTTGTTTTTAATTTATGGAATGTTACTGTGTTCAATGTATTCTTGTGAGTCAAATTTGAAATTCTTTTTGGAAAAGGAATAGCATAAACAGACAAAGAGCAGAAATTCTGGAATCAAAATGGTTGATTTTCTCTTTTGGTTCCATCACTTAATAGCTGTGTGACCTTGGGCAAGTTACAAAATGAAATACAGGTCACCTTCAATAACAGGAGTTTGAACTTCTCTGGTCCGTTTACATGCGGGCATTTTTCAATAAATACAATCGGCCTGCTATTTCCACAGATTCTGCATCTGCAACTAAATGCAGATCAAAATTACTACTGTAATTTTGTCAGATGCAGAAATACAGGAAGACAGAGAACCAACTTCCCACATATTCAGATTCTGCAAGACTGACTTTGGGACTTGAATATTCAAGGATTTTGGTATGGGGTGGGGTGTGTCCAATCCCCTGGTGATACTGAGGGACAACTGTTAATGCACACAAAGTGTTCCTCATCATGCCAGGCATATAGTAAGCGGTCAATATGCTAGTTATCCTCACATAATTATGACAACAACAACAGTGGTGACAATAATATTGATATTACCTTGTAACAGAAAATAATTTCAAGAAAATAATTTCAAGGGGTTATAAATAATAGCAATTATCTTAAATTTTATTTTACTTTTATTTCCTTTAATTTTTGAGTGCTTATTATGTGTCAAACATGTTTTTAAGCATTTCTCATGTACTGCTTGTTTAACAACCACAAATGCCCATTAAAGTGGGAGCTGGCTGGTCATAGTGCTGTGGTTTTTGGTTTTTACAACTAATTGATCACAAACAGTTACAAATTTCTTTGTTCTTTTTTCAATAACACTGTTCCACTTGACTAGCCAATAAACAAACATATGTGCTAATATAATCTTTGTTTTATACATGAGGAAACTGAGGCATGAGATTAAGTGACCTGACCAAAACTGCAGAGGTTGTAATATAAAATACCTTTTTACAGGTCTTCACTCAGCCATCTTAATGGACGAATCCACACTCTCCTCCATCTGTAAAATACTGGGGCAAATAGCCACAGCATTCTGAATGCTCAATCTAGCAAATGAGCTCGTCTTTGCTTGTGCCTTGCTGCACCCACCATTTATGGGACAAGATTTCCAAGAATCAGATGGTTTATTCCCAAATCTGTTAATGTGACTGTCCTTGTTAATGACAGTATATAAATGAACTGCTGCTTAAATACTACACAAATCAATACAAAGGAACTGAGAAAAGGTAGAAAATTGTTTCCATGAAAAGTAAATCGAATCTTTTGTTAACAACTATTCAAATTAGGGGTAGGTGAGACAAATGTAAAGATGAGGGAAAGTATCATAAAACTCTAGCAGGAGTCTATACTCAGATTGTTTTTGAATTGTACAGCTACTTTAAAGAACCCTAACAGGGAACCGTACATGTGCCTTATTGGGGTGGTTGGGGCAAGACTGGAGACACACCCAGAGAACCTATTCTCAAGGACAGGAATTGGCCCTATGCCCAAGGGGGATAAATTGAAGTACCCGTAGTACTTTATGCATCATTCTTATGAGTTCCTTCTTTAATCAACTTTTCTAATTCATAAACCAACTACTAGTCGTAACTGTGTCAGAAAGACAGGAATATACACAAAAAGCTAGAGGTAATTATTGAATCTATTGCTTTGTAGTGAGAAGGGAAATGTTAAATTATAAAAGTAAACAAGAGGGTCTCATATATAATAATTTTTAAAACCTACTAAGTTAACAATAATAAAAACAAAATAAGAAGTAAAGCATACTGGGGTAGATATTGAAAGTAAATGTTAAAAGAATTAAGATAGAGAGTTTTTGCACTCATAAATAAAGGGCTAAAACTCTTTAAGATCAGGTAGGAGAGCTTTGGTGTTCAGCCCCTGCCTGTTTTTCCATCTCCTATCACTCTCTACTTCTCTCCACCCCACATCCCCACTTGGTTTATGGAATGAATAATTTGTTAGCACTCAAAGCACAGAGTATCATACTCTTCTCTATTCCCATCATATGTTTAAATCAAACGATCTTTGTCAAGGGCCAAATGTATGCCCTACACTGGATTAAGCTCTCAGAACATGATATTGAGCCTGATAAAATGTTCATTCACTCGCCCACATATCAATCTCTATCCACCCCCCCATCCATCCCTCCATTCTTTCAATACTCAATAATTGATTGACATAAACTAATGTCAACTATGAGTTGATGCATTAGTTTTCTATTGCTACATAACAAATTACCAGAAGCTTATGAACTTGAAAGCATCTATTCTTCAGCTTATATTTTTGTAGCTCAGAAGTCTAGAATGGCCTACATAAGTTCTTTGCTTAGTCTCACAAGCCCAAAATCAAGATGTTGGTGGGACTACCTCACTTTCATAGAGCTCTGGGGAAAATCCTCTTCCAAGCTCATTGTTGTTGGGTAGAACTCAGTTTCTTGCAATTGCAGGACTGAAGTCCTAGCATCTTTCCTGGCTTTCAGTTTGCAGCCACCTTTAGGTTCTAGAGGCTGCACCTATTCCTTCATGAGTTCCTCTTATTTTCAAGCAAGTAGATACACAACATCCTTCTTAAACTGAAAATTTCTGACTTCCTCTTCTACAACTAGCCAGAAAAAAATGGTCTGCTTTCTTAAGGGCTCCTCTGATTAGGTCAGATCCACCTGGATAATCTCTCTTTCTTGAAGTCAGCCATGCCGTATAACAACCTAATCATAGAAGCAAAATCCACCAAATTCACAGTCCCAAGGATTATGAAGGGCCTCAACACAGCAGAATGGGGTGGGAGGCAGGAAATCCTGAATCTTGGGGATCTACCACAGTTGAGCATTACGTTGGCTAATTCCACTTGAACTTACGTGGCTTATTTTTATGTCCCCATTTTGCCTATATGTGTTCCTCACTTTGTTGTAGTATCATACATATGTATATGTGTGTGTGTCATATATATATCATGTATATGACATATATATGACTATACACAGGACATATATATGACATATGAGGTTATTACATATATGATATATAAGGTTATTTTATGTATATATATTACAATAAAGTGAGGAACACATATATACGAGACACTACAACATATCATATATAGGATACTAGTATCATATATATAAAAAACCTTTCCAAAATGTTGATAAACTTTTATTTGTAAAAAACTTGTGTGTGTATATATATTTATATAATGTATATAAAATACATTTTATATTGTGTGTATATATATAAGTATATATGCAAAATACAAATATATATAATATATTACAGCTATATAGTTATTGTGTATGTATATATATTTGTATGCACACACACACATACACACAAAAGTTTACCACGCACATTTTGGAAAGGCTATTCTAGCATGAGTGAGTGGGTGAATTGTGAGAGAAGTTATTTCCCTGAAGGCAGGAACACCAGTTGAGAGGTTAGGGGATGGGAATGATGAGGTGGGTCTAAGCCAGGGCAGCTCCAATATGCACAGAGCACAACAGAAGACAAGAGATGTTGAGGAGATATAATCAATAGTGCTTGATTTTTAACTGGATTGGGGGCTGGCAAGAAGAGTAATGTAGGATGATACCCAGATTGCTGGTCTCAGTAACTGGATAGGTGATGGAATATTTTCCTGATGATAAGGAATAAAGGGAAGAAAGTTTTATTTATTATCAGTAGAAGGAGAAAGAGGAGGAGTTATTTGTAATCCAACATTGGGCCAGCCGAGTGTGAGCTGCTTAAGCAGCTTGTCTTGGGGATGCCTAGTAGATATTTGGGGACATAGGTCTTAGGCTCAGAAGAAAGCACTAGCATGCACACATAACTTTAGGAAATATATTAGAGGCAGTGGAAATCACAAGAAGGGTGGACATGTCCTATGATAAATAGTTAGAATATGAAAAGAGCTGGGCCAAGAACAGGACACTGGGGGGACGCTCGAATTTAAAGTATGAGCAGCAGAAGAAAAGGAATAACGAAGGGGAAAATATGTGCAGGAAAAACTTGCCTAGATAAACTGTAGGGAGAAGGGAATTGAAAGAAGAAGGAAGGGGCTGAGCACAGTGGCTCACGCCTGTAATCCCAGCACTTTGGGAGGCTGAGGTGGGCGGATCACGAGGTCAGGAGATCGAGGTAGTCCTGGCTAACATGGTGAAACCCTGTCTCTAGTCAAAATACAAAAAAAAAAAATTAGCGGGGTGTGGTGGTGGGCACCTGTGGTTCCAGCTACCCAGGAGGCTGAGGCAAGAGAATGACGTGAACCCGGGAGGCAGAGCTTGCAGTGAGCCGAGATCATGCCACTGCACTCCAGCGTGGGCAACAGAGCAAGACTCCATCTCCAAAAAAAAAAGAGAGAGAGAAGGAGGTTATCAACTTTATCACAGGCAGTAGAGGTTTTCATGATGATGATAACTAATAACAGTTATATTTATTGAGTGCTTGAAAAATATAAGATATTTTGCTGTCATGTTAAGAACAAATTATTAATTCTTACAACACATCCAGAGGTATTATGATGGGTATCATCATTCCTGCTTTATATATGAAGAAACTAAGGCCCAGGGAACCTAAGTAACTGGCAGAGGTCACAGAGCCAGTTACAAATCCATGTTGCACTGTGATTTCACTCAGAGAAGTCCAATACTGAAACACATCATCTTTTCAGCATGCTGTACTACTTCCTTACTGCTACGTCAAATAAAAACTAAAAAGAGTATATTTCACCAGCAACTATGAGATCCCTTTTTAAGTAAGAAAGATTTTTTTTATTGGCCCCGGGGGCCAGCATATTTATATGTATCTGTGTGTTTGGGGTTTCAAAGATCTGGACACTAGTGTGGTTGAAAGGCAAAAGTGACGTAAATGTGACAATGCAAGCTATATTTTCAAGGAGTTCAGCTACAAAGTGTATGAGAGAGATAGTAAAGAAAGGAAGGGCAACAATAAGAGAAAATCTTGTTGTTCTGAATATTATTGTTGATGGTATTTTTAATTATAACTTAGCACACTATGCTAAGTTCTCCTGTTTTGAGGAGAGACCATAGAGTTAGCACTCACACATAATTGATGCTAACTCAGTCCTAGTTCCCCATGTGACTTGATGCAAGTTGCTTAAGCTTCTTGAGTGGCTTGATAATACAGGTAATAACACCTACCCTGTATAACTTATAAGACACTTAATAAGTTAATGTAAAGTGCCAAATATTATAAGATGTTCATAATCACTTAGATACCCACTCAACTTTAAACATTTTGAGAGCAGCATTATTTCTCTATTTCTGTAGCCAAATACAGAACAGGTACTTAATGAATGAATGAATAATATGTGTCAGGTATTTGTTTACGTATCTGCATCTCTTCTTTTGATGGTGAGGGATGATTTTGCATCCTCCTCAAAGCTGCTTCCCCTAAGTCTTATACTGCTGAGCACAGAATGTGAACTCAATAAAGGTTTCCTGACTGACCTAATGAAAAGCTAGAAGCAAGATGAATGTCAAACATTGAGTATTAGTCACATAATGGGTTTATCATTGTGACAGGAAGTTGGTATTTATGCCACAATAGATGAAATAGATACCCAGAATATAATAACGAATCCTAGTCACAGTGTAATAGCGTTAGCTAAAGATGAACATGTAAACAGAGAGGAAGAGAGAGTTACTATTATTGATTGTTTCCTTGTAGTTGGCTTTATATAGAAAAAATTAACAGAAAATATATTTTTATGGTCATGATCAAATCAGGAGCAGGCGATATACTTGGAAGTTCTAATTTAATCCACCCACATAAGCAGCAGCTGTGGGATACCCAGTGCAACCTCCCCATACCACACATGGGACCCAATTATTGAGCCACAGGGAATTGAAATAATCAAATCTTAGGGTCAAGTTCAATTAAACTATACATAGGAAGATATGACAGACTTTGTCAAGGACAGACAAGATAAAAAGGAGTAGAGTAATTCCATCAGATCTCATGCCACCCAGGCACACACACCCCACACTCTTGTTCATAGTGTCATCTTTGAAAATTGAAAACAATACACACATACAACTAAAATTGATACCTCTAAAATCTTTCTTTGGATATTCATGTTTTCACTTTTAGTTTTTGCTTACTTGTAAAAGAAGGTACTTTCTTGATCTACTATTACATACCATTTAAATTGTATAACAGTTTTTTGTTAAGGTACCACCATTCCCTCATCTTGGGATTTCTGGGGTCTTCCCCCTTTTTTTGTCTTCCTACATTCAGTTAGGAAACAGGTTCTTTTACTTGAAGCTTTTGAAAAATTTTTACATCTGCCTCTGAGTGCTCTCTTTGCACAGTTACAGGTTCAGTTCTATGCCACAATACTCCCAGCACTTGACATATCACCTGGCATCCAGTACCTAGAAGACACAATACATGTCTATTGAAGGTATGAATCACCTCTCTCTATCCGTTCTGCCACTACCCAAGTTCTAATCATAGCTCACTTAGATAGTGCAACAACCTGTCTGCTTTCTCTATCTCTAGTACTGCCATAGCCAACTTATCTTACTTATAGAAGCCAGAGTGATCTTCTTAAATGCTTTGATTATGTCATCCTCTGATTAAAATTCTTGAATAAATTCCCATTATATATGGATGCAAATCCAAACTTCATAAGAAGGTATTTAGGTTCTCCATTATTAAGTCACTGGCCATATCTATTTATTGCTTATTACTTCTTTTTGTTTCTTTCTTCCTTGCTCCCCTTCTTCATCGCACCCTGAATCCTGGGTTTCAGTTACACAACAAACTGCAAGCTCCTGGTGTTTCCCATGGTTTCCATGTTCCGTATCCCTGTGTTCATGCTGCTTCATCTTCCTGAACCTCAGACATTACTGGTCAGCAGGAATATCATTTGCTCACTTTTCAAGACTTAACTCTCAACACAAGCCTCACCTCTTCTTTGTAGCAGATTCTATTCCTCAAAACATATCTCCTGTGTATCTCGTCTAATCTTCTGTCAGAGCATTTATAATACTCATTTGTCCTTGTTTTTTACTAGCTTAAGTTACTTTTGTTACTTGTTCATATTCTGCTTCCCTAACTACACTCTAAATCATGAGACCAGAGACCCAGCTGAGTTCATTTTTACATTCACAATGCCTAATATAGAGCCTAGGTATATAGGAGACATCCCATAAATGTGTGCTAAATAATTCAAAAGTTAATATTTTATTACTAAGTTATGACTGTTTCGTTGAGCTAAAATTTAAGCTTGCAGCTAGAGATCAAGCCTTATACCATTTGAAAATCCCCAAGTGTAGCATTTTTTTCTGTACACAGTAGGAGCTTAATACTGTTTAGAACCAGGATACTGACCCTGATTTTGGTTTTCTATAAACTTCTGAAAATATGACATGCTCATTTTCCCTCAAAGGACAGATAAATTCAGTATAAGGATGAACAATCTTGTAAAGTTTCTGGTAAAACACAAAGAGCTCAGTACTTGTATGCAGAGGAATGGTTGCCTAATTAATACACGTTGAGTAATTAAACAACATGGGACTACCCTAAGTAAATGTGAATGGGGTACTATCTCTGATATAGAAATCTTTTGGCTTTCTCCAGTGCCGCTGACAAAAATTCACAGTTTCTGTCAACATTCTAACAAAGAAACCATTGGCTAAAAAAATAAACAACCAGACATTTTGATAGATTAAACATATACACAAATCCCTTGCAGTTTCTCCCATAAAGATGTAGAATCTATTCTCCCAGCCCTTACACCTGGACTGTCCTTATTTGCGACATGCTTTGACTAATAGAATAAGATAGAAATGGCATTAGGTGAGTTCAAGAGTCAAAACCCCCACGGCTCCTGAACTCACACATGCTATTTTTTTCCTTTTGGAATGTCACCCAGGGACCATCAGGTATAGAATCCCAGGATGAAAGGCCACATGGAGAGACAGAATCAGTCACCCAATAACCCCAGCTAAGCTCAGGTCCCAGCCAACCCATCGGCTGATGGCAAACACATGAATAGGCTCAGGCAACACCAACAATCACCCAGCAACCCATAGAAGAGTGAGAAATAATAAAGCATAGTTGCTTTAAACCAGTTAAGTGTTAGGGTAGTTTGTTATGCAATGACAGACAACTGATAGAGGAGTGGATACACTGACAGCTTCTGGATTCCTTTTCCTTAAAAAGTTGAGGTGTAAACAATCAGAAGGTCTTTTTAGTGACTCCAGAAATCCTGGGTAGAAGGTTATTCAGTGAGATTAGGAAAGCATTTCCAGCTCATCATGACAAACAACAGAAATAGAAAAGGCTTCGAACAAGCACATGTTCATACACATTGATTTTATAAATCTTCAAGTCCTGGCAAACAAGGATAAAATATAAGACTAATCAAACCAACGTGAGAATCACCTAAATGCTATGCTTCCAAAATTAAAACAGTGAAAATTCAGTCAAAAATATTTAAAAACTAGTTAAAAAAAAAAAAAACTAGAATTTTGAAGAAATGCTGTGAAACTAAAATTCGTTAATATTCAATAACTTCCATTCAGCTTCTCCAAATGAAGGAGTCAGCAATGGGGTCAGCTGTTTCCTTGAACCAGAATTCTGGTTCATTCAGAAATTCACCCCCTTTGCCATAAAAAAACTAAGAAACCGTGAAGCTGACCAAAGCCTTAACTAAGATTAACTAGAACATTTCTTAGAAAAATCTATGTGCCGCAGTTTCTCCTTATGCCATATAAAACATGCACAAATAAGGCATAAAAAATCCTCTAGGCTCTGTAATAAGCATTTTGCTTCTGCAGGTATCTAGAATTAATTACAAAATGCTTTCAAAAAAACACAACGCGTGATTAATTTTGTAGATATATTTGAATCTTAGTATGTTTAAAAACTTCGGCCAGGCTTCGTGGCTCACGCCTGTAATCCCAGCACTTTGGGAGGCCAAGTTGGGCGGATCACCCGAGGTCAGGAATTTGAGACCAGCCTGACCAACATGGTGAAACCCTGTCTTTACTAAAAAGACAAAATTTTAGCCAGGTGTGGTGGTGCATGCCTCTAATTCCAGCTACTCAGGAGGCTGAGACAGGAAAATCGCTTGAACTTGGGAGGTGGAGGTTGCAGTGAGCCGAGATCCCGGCATTGCACTCCAGTCTGGGCAACAAGAGTGAAACTCCTTCTCAAATAAAAATAAAAACAATTTACAAAGCACTGGTACATTTTTGATTTCACATACCATCATGGGCCTGGGGATTATTTTCTCATCAAAGTAAGAAAAATGGCACCGAAAGAGTTATAAATTTGTCTAAATGTAAAATAAAGGTCATTCAGCAGAGAAAATAGGATTAGCACCCAGATATTTTCTTCCTAATCCCCAAGAAGTGGATTACATAAATAATGATCCATTAATAGCTAATAGTTATAGCTCATATATGCCAAGCACTGTTGTAGTGATTTATATACATGTTAATACACTTAATCCTCATACGACAGTCCTTTGAGGTAAATATATGTACCCCCATTTTACAGAGAAAAAGATACGGAGGTAGGTGTCTTAATCTGCCAATGGTTGCACAGCTGGTAATGACACAGCTGGGATTTCAGCCCTTGTGGCCCATCTTTAGAGTGTGTGCTCTTAAACCATTGCATATAATTCTTCTCCATGGAAATGAGTAATATTTATTTTTATTTTTTAATTTTTAAAAATTTGTATATATTCATGTGGTACAAAGGCAGTTTTGCTACATTGACATATTGCATTGTCCTGAAGTCGGGGCCTTCAGTGCATCTATCACTGGAGCTACCTACACTGGGGCCGACAAATCCACTTCTGATGTTTCAGTAACTCTAACAGTCCCACATTAGTTGGACAGAGACTGACCCTGCATAGATAGTTATACCTCAAGGAGGGAAAGAGGTTGCTGTAGATCCTTCTCCAAGTGCCATATGAGAAAAGGTAATGTCGATATCATGACACCATTATGTTAATGGGAATCTCAACTCAAATTCAAGGGTCTCCAAAGGCCAAATGAAGTGGCTAAAGATGTATCTATTGATTGCTAAGGAATGATTACCAAGACACTAAATCCATAGCTTCTCACCTTCATAACTGACTTGGTTTTGTTTTTTCCAAATGTGTCTTGAAAAGAGATTTATCTTAAGGAGATATGAAAAATGAATAATTGTGTTGTGACATGTATGCACCTATTTTGGCACTCAGCATACAGAAGCATATCTGTCATTGCTTTTTATATTTGATTTTTCCCAATCTTTAAAAAGACAGTTTAAAGTGGAAAAAAATGATTTTATTTTAAAATGTTTGCTCAATAATCACCCTGCATTACTTGATAGATAAAGTAATACATGAAATTTAGTTTATCAGGGGTTCTTAGAATTTTGAGGACCAAGAACTCTTTTGAGACTTTCGTGAAAACCATGGAGTGTTTCACCCACCCAAATGTACAACAAAATAAAATATTTTTTGGTTTCTTTCAATGGGCCAATGACTTTTTAAAAGCTATTAACAAAGCTCCAGATTAAATATCTCCACTTCATCCCCTTTATTTCTTAATTCATCACATGGGGCTAATCAGAGATCTGAACAACATATCTGCTATCTATAAATGTCAACAATAGCTCTATTACAACAGCAATAATAATAACTAGCATTTTTATTGTGGGCTCAATATATGCCATACTTGGTGATCATATGATACATATACTGATATTATCATTGTTTTCCATATAATAAAAGTGACATGGAGAGGTTGACTTCTTTCAAGTGCTGAAGCCAAAATTTCAAAGTGGGGAGTCTGATTCCTAAGACCATGTTCTTTGTGAAGGCAATTAGCATATTGTAAATGCTCAATAAACACTAGCTGCTGTAATTATTATTTATTACTTGAAGACAAGGGTAGTCCTTGTATAAAAATGCACAGCACGTAAGCAAAATTCTTTTTCTTGAATAAGTGAAAATGGATTTCTTTTCCTTGATTTAATAATTGTCTCCTTTTACTCTAGGTTCTAATAGTTAGATAATGGATCTTGTCAACCATTATATGTCTTCACCTCCCGCTAGGGACACATAACTTTTATTGTGGTCCATTATCTGGCCATTAGAGGCCACAAGTGTGTCCCCTGACCCTCTACCTCACATTATGCTGAAGAAAAAGAGTAGAAAATGTGGAGGCAGCAGCTTTCCTGACATCAAAAGTAAAAGGAACTCCAGAGCCTCCTATATTGAGACCATTCATTTTCCTCCAGCTATAAAGTCCATCATGCAATTCCTGTGGATAAAATTTAGTCCTGATGCCACTTCCCAGCCTTTCCTTCTTGCTTTGTCACTCCAAATGTCAAATCTGGCAATAGGCACCTCTACTCTAAATATTCAATATTCTTTTCAGTTGAGCAAGGGGATTGAACTGCTCATAAGTTTCAGTAAATGTGTCCAACTTATGAAGATTTTACATTCTTATCACACACACCACTGATCCCCAGACTTCAAGCATTTGTATCATTTAGTGATCGTCTCTTAATGGATTTGTATGGCATATTTTTGTTTCCAAAATTAGAATGAGCTATAGTTAATTCCAACTTAGAAATTTAGTTTTCAGAACTTCATATTGCTTGAAATAATTGAAAGCATTATGGGATGTTAGGTGGGAAAAACCAATAGGTATTTGCTGACAGGATCTGTGTAAATCTGTCAGGATTATCCACATTGTCACTCAGACAGGCAGAAAACTTAGAGCATCCACATAACTCAAAACGTATGTTACATTCGTGTCTATAATCTCAGCTACTCGGGATGCTGAGGCAGGAGGATTGCTTGAGCCTAACCTGAGCAACATAGTGAGACCCTGTCTCAAAAAAAAAAACAAACAAAAAAGACACACTCACATATGTTTCAGAATACTGGGCATCATTGCAAGAGAGTTGCTGACTTTGTCAATTGTCTCCATGTCTGCCTTTTTGTTTTGGTTGTAAAAGTAAATGAAATCTAAAAATTCTACTCTTATGGTCTTAATGTTTTCTGTTCTGCTCACCTCTGTTTTCTTTAAAAGCCTTTTTCTGCCCCTTTGCCAATGTCAGCGCATGCTAATTCCATTGCTGGCCTCTCAGTTTGTTCTACTCATGGCAAATTTATAAAGGCATTTAAGTCTCTATTTGTATACTATATTTGCCTTTTTAAGTAGAATATATGTTTCTGGGAGGCTGATCCCTAGTGTTCTAATACATCATATAAAAAGTTTCCCCTATATTTAACAAATTCTAAAATAATGAACATTGTCCTCTCTTTTCCTGCTTTTCTACTCACATACTCTCTCCTCTAATCTCCCCCTTCCATTCTTTCTGAAAAACACACCCAAATATGAAAACTAATATATATATATATACACATAGATACACACACACACATATATATATATATATATATATCAGAAGCATCCACTGGAAATATATCACTGGAATATTGAATATTTAGAGTAGAGGTGCCTATTGCCAGATTACATATATATATATGTAAAACCTACATACTTTGATAGCAGAAGCATCACTGGAAAGTTCTGTAAAGGTTACTTCTTTTAGGTCTTTCACAGCTTAAAGAAATGGCAGTGAGATGGTCCAGCTGCTTACCTGCTACTTGTGAATTCTACAGTTATAGATAGTAAACATTAAAGATAATCACAGGCCCTATCCGATAAGTTGTTATGTTGTGTGATTAAGAAATCACTGCCTATGTCTGATTTCCCTGTGAGAACTGATCTTTTATCCCAAATTTTCAAGATGATGGCTTAAAGTACATATAAAAACGGAACTACATTCTTTCCTCCCTATCCAGGTAAAAGCAGACAAAGGGTAAACTTCTGATGAAGAGAGAATTTAGGCTTTTTAAATTAGTCTCAGGTCCCATGAGAGCACTAACTCTGCCTCATGAAACCCCAAAAGAGACCAGAGAACTAGAATCTGGTATCTGACTGAAAGTGGAAGTTCTTCAGAGGATAAAGATGATGTCCTAAATGACCTAAAACAAATGAGAGTCCTATATCAATCAGAGAATTATAAACTGAGAACAAGTCCAATGTGTAGCCTGCTCTTTTGAGAATACAGGTCTTTGATCTGCTCTCAAACACCAAGAAAGCAACTTCTTCCCAATAATTATACAAGCTCTAAATTATGAAGATCTTGAATGCCAGAATGTCAGCAATGCATTGTCAATAACAGGTTTTAGGCCAGGCAGTGTAATGACAAGAGCTTTGCTCCAGGAATATTCATCTGATAACAGTGTGTAAAATGAGTAGGGAGGAGGAGCGACTTGAGATGAGATGGTTGATTAGAATGACTGTACAGTCTTGCTAGAGACACATACTAGAGATCAAAACCAAAGCAGTGTCACAGGATGGAGAAGGGGTAGTGGTTGTGAGCAGTATGATTCAGGTAGAATAGACAAGGTTGGCACCAGATGTACTAGCAGGAAAGCAACAACACTGATGCTAAGATTTCTAGTTTAGTTAACTGGAAGAAGGGTAAGTAGTATTAATCATGAATAGTAAACATAAGAAGAACAAGCTTGACAGAAAATTAATGAAATCAATTTTGAAAATATTTATGTTTGAGGTGCCAGCAGAATGTACAGAAGGAAATATAGAGGCAGTTAGAAATGTATACTAGAGCTTTGGGGAAAGGTCAGATCTGAGAGTAAAGTCATTGAGTATATGATTATCAAGGAAGAGCATACAAAGAAATGACAAAGGTCAAGGAGAAAAATCCTTCATAGAAGCCAAGGAAGAATGGCCTCTGAAAGGATTTCTGTGGCATACTTTTGTTTACAAAATGAAAGTAAACAGTAATTATTTTTTTGAAATTTGTTTATTAGATGTTCAGAACACTCAAGATCATTGAAAATACTCTTCAGTTGTGCAGATAGAAATAGAAAGAACTATGAAAAGGCTATTGGATTTGGCATGTCATAGTGACCCTTAGAGAGTAATTTTAGTAGCATGCTGATGACAGGAGCCAGACTACAAGATAATAATAATTGAGGAGGAAGCAGGAGCATGGAATATAGATTTCTTTCTTCCTTAAAAAATATCTATTGGTGGGTTGGCGGTGGCTTAAAGAAGAGCAAACAAAATGACTGCTCAAAAGGGTAACCAGAAAAAGGAGATTTTTACTTGCTTGCTTACGTTACGATGACGAAAACTTGAGCAGAGTTAGAGGGTCACAGTATTACTGGACAAGAGGTAAAGTAGATAAAAGAGAGCTTCTAGGAGAGCAAGGTGTTGAGCAACCCTGGGAGGGAGTGTTTTAGGCCATAGAGGACCAGCCTTGGAGAGAAGGGTATTGTCTGGGGCAAGAGTGGGAAAGAAAATAAAGTCACTCGTATTCAAGTGATATGGTTTGACTCTGTGTCCCTACCCAAATCTCATCTTGAACTGTATTCCCACAATTCCCACATGTTGTGGGAGGAACCCGGTGGGAGATAATTTGAATCATGGAGGCAGTTTCCCCCATACTGTTCTTGTGGTAGTGAGTAAGTCTCATGAAATATGATGGTTTTATCAGGGGTTTCTGCTTTTGCATCTTTCTCATTTTCTCTTGCTGCCACGATGTAAGAAGTGCCCTTTGCCTGCCACCATGATTCTGAGGCCTCCTCAGCCATGTGGAACTGTAAGTCCAATTAAACCTCTTTTTCTTCCCAGTCTCAGGTGCGTCTTTATCAGCAGCATGAAAACAGACTAATACACCAAGGAAATGACTTTTGAGACAGATTTGAAGGATGTGAGAGAATGAGTCAAGTCAGTATCTGAAGGAGGAGGAGTCAAGGTTTCAGAAAAAAAAAAAAAAGAAAATGAAAGGGTTCTAAGACAAGAAAGTACCTGGCGTTTCCATAGTGGCCAGTGTGTCTGCAGGAGAGAATGTCAGAGAGGTAATGGAGTAAAGAGGATATGAGATCACATAGGAATTTGTAGTTAATATTAAGGACTTTACCAGTACTGAATTCTGAGACATACATTTTACTTTTGACCTCTTACTGTGGGCAGCAAAGTTGAAGATTAGAGCCAAATTTGCATCCCAGCTCTAGTTTCTGAGAAGTATCCTGTGCTATGCCTTTCTGTGTACTAACTTTATCGTTGATTAACTGTACTATTCCACATTCAACCTGATTCCATTTTAAACATCCTTTTGAGTTTTATATAATCATATTCCAATTCTTTTGCAACAACAAAAGTTATAAATAATCAAATGAAAACAACTTGAAGGAAAATATAGAAAAGATGTTTATAAAAATTTCAGATGACACAAACAAAGATCTAAAGGAATTTGCTACTAGCATATAAGATCTCAGAAGGCTGAACTCTGGCCCTAAACCAATAGAACATAGCAAGAATAAACTTCCTTATTTATGTCTTGAAAAGAAATTATACATGAAGAGGTTAGGGGGAGATGACATAAAATGCTTATGTGATAAAAGGAAGAAATTTTGATACAAGCTAACAATGTGATACAGCTGCTAAAAAGTGAATATTATTGTGAACTCTACTGATATGAATAGAAATACCAGATTCAGACCTAAAGAGGAAAAAGTTGTTCTCCTGCACCTGTCCCAGACAACTTCGCTATCTTTTATATATGTCTGTGCTTCGCCTTCAAAGAAATGTAGAACAATTGTAATGCATGTTGAGAAAAAGTGGCCAAGCCATGTTAAGAAGAATTAATATTTAATCTGAAGTAGGAATATAATAAATGCATAATAATTGTTTCAAACACTCAAACTAGAAAGTTTATATGAAAAAGGATCAAATTAATTTTTGTTGCTTCAAAGATTACAAGCACAACCCATAGACTGTGGTCCTAGGAAGGCATATTTCACTGTAACATATGAAAATGTTTTCTAATAATGAAAGCTCTCCAACGAGTTCCTTATCACTGGTAGTGCTATTGCAAAACCTAGATGACCTTTGTCAGGGATGCTGAGGGTGAGGCCAGATGAACAGAGCACTAAGTCCCTTCAGTCTCTAAAACTTTATGCTAAGTAAGTTTGTAGTAGTGCTTGGCCCTAACGTGATAAAGCTCCTTGCAAACTTGAAGATAGGTTTATCTACCTGAAATGATGTGAGCTAACATCCCACCATGATAAATATCCCAAAATGAATGCACATACAGAGTCAGTCCTTTTGGACTTTAACTTAAAATTCACAATTGTAGAGATATCAATTTTGTAACATTAGACAACTGAACTGTTCTGGCAATTATATGCTATTATTAGTTTTAAAAGCATTTTTTCTTTTCTTGAAACTTAAATCTTTCTATGCTCTTTCCATTTGTAAAATATGAAAAATTCAGTTTATTGCTGTTTTGCATGCGAACAAGTGAAGTAAGAACAAGTGTAGCAATGGCACTTATTATGGAACAAACCATTTACCTTATTCATGAAATGTTCTAGATTTCAAATCGAGAGAAAGCTCTTTCCTCTACTTTCCTTTCTCCAAGCAAAAGAATTCTTGATGGACCTGGCATGCCTTCTGTACATGACCTTTCACAACAAAAATGGGTTGTCAACTGGGTGCGGTGACTCATGCCTGTAATCCCAGCACTTTGGGAGGCTGAGGCGGGTGAGGGGTTTGAGATCAGTCTGGCCAACAGGGTGAAGCCTCATCTTTACTAAAAATACATAAATTAGCCAGGCATGGGGGCATGAGCCTCTAATCCCAGCTACTAGGGAGGCTGAGGCAGGAGAACCGCTGGAACACAGGAGGTGGAGGTTGCTGTGAGCCAAGATCACACCACTGCACTCCAGCCTCGGAGACAGAGTGAGACTCTGTCTCAAAGAAGGAAAATAATAATAATAATAATAATAATAATAATAATAATAATAACAATAACAATAATAAAAGTTTTCTAATGGCAATCAGTACTTACAGTAATACAGTACAAACAAATCTGTATATCTTCTATCTATCCATCCATCTATCCATTCATTCATCCATTCTTCCTTCTGTCTATCCATCAATTGATAGCTTTGCAAACGATGTAATATACAAAATCAAAATCTTTATATTCATAATTTTATTTTCTTTAAATTGGAACCATCAACCATAAGCAAGTTGTTTTCAACATAGTTAGGGTGGTATCCTTTAGCATTTCATTAATACAAATTGAAGCAATATGTTGTGTCTTTGGTTGTCATTGAATAAGTGGTATCTACTTGAAATCAGCAACAGCAGGAAGACTCAAGTAAGTCAACAAGAGAGGTTCTGGAATATTTTCAATTTTTATAAAGGGCATATTTTCTCTGTTCTGTTTTGGAAATCCCGGGATGGCTCTATTCAGCCCTATGGATGGATTAGAAACAGAAAGGACATAATTGACTTGTAGTGAGAATACTGGACTACTCAGTATTCCAGTAGTCCAGAAAGAACACAGAGATCCACAGAACATCCTACAATGTGATTAGCGAAAGTAAAGTTTTTTGGTGGGAACTAATGGTGTTGAGCTATGGTAAGCTTATTTACAACTCTGTTTCTGATTTAGAAAAAAAATTCCAAGAAGCTGATGCTACAACCAACTTTCATGGTTCAGAATACAGGATTTATCCTGGGATCATTTTCAGAGAATATATAATTCTCCAGCCTCTTTAGTTCTATAGTCAATCTAATCACCTCTCCTCCTGTTTGTTTCCATACTGTTTGTAGGATTATCTTCCTAGTGAAATTTATCTGCTATAGCCCACAACGCTATTGTCTTTTTGGCTAGCTTGACATACTTATTTCTGGGATTCTGTACCCATGGTTATAACGTAATACTCCGAGAACTCTTTTCTTTCGCTACTTTTAGTTTAGGAGAAGCAGATATATTAATTCAATTAACAGCTATTTATTGTAATTCAGATATTGTCATATACAATTCTTTCACCACTGTAGGAAACTATTTACAAGTCTACCAAATATTATAATTTTACTTCCTCATTGTTATTCTGGTCATGTGTGATATCTAGGCTAGCAGGATCTTGGTTGTCTGAGGATGTAGAGTATTCCTACTGGACATATTTTTAATAAACTGGCGCATAAGGAGAGTTAGGATATACCATGCTGGTAAGGGAGGAGCAGTGGTGAGTTTGTACTCTCTACTCGGGTGAATGCAAGGACGGATTTCCATGTAGGACTTTGCCTTCTGTTTATACTCAGGATCTGAGTCCCAGCCAGGGCACCTCAGCCAACAAACAACACAAAAGATAACAAAGCATAAATTCTCTATGCCCTGCTGTCAGAATTTAGAAGCTTGCTCAATAGAGTTATCACTGCTAACCAACTTATTCTCCTTGTATTTTCTTTTTCCCTTTCCTTCCTTCTTTCCTTCCTTCCTTCTTTCCCTTCTTCCTTTCTTCTTCTTCTTCTTTGTCTTCTTCTTCTTTTTTTCTTTCTTTCTTTCTCTTCTTCCTTCCTTCCTTCTTTCCTTCCTTCCTTTACTTTCTTCTGTTCTTTCTTTTTTCAGACAAGGTCTTCCTCTGTTTCCCAGGCTGCACCAGTGGTGCGATCACAGCTCACTGTAGCCTCAACCTCCTGGGATCAAGTGATCTTTCCACCTCAGCCTCCCAAGCAGCCAAGACAATAGGCTTGCACCACCACACTCAGCTAATTTTTGTATTTTTTGTAGAGACAGGTTTTCACCATGTTGCCCAGGCCAGTCTCAAACTCCTGGCCTCAAGTGATCCACCTGCTTCAGCCTCCCAAAGTTCTAGGATTACAGATGTGACCCACTGCATCCTGGCCTCCTTGTATTTTCATTTGTTCTCAGGCTCTGGACAATTTTCACGTCTTCTAGAGAAATAAGGCTCTCTATATATTCTTTGGTTTAAAAAATAGTACTTGGTCAATGTTCCAAAAGGCACTGCTGAAAGAAAATGGAGAATGTAATTTCTTTATTTAGGAAAGTGAGTCCCCTAGGACAATTTGTGTGAATCTCACCACCTCAATCCTCATGAGGAATGTAATGCCCGGAAACTTTGTGTTTTGCCAAATTCCTTAAATCTTAAGAGTAAGATAACATTGACTAAGAAAGATGCATAACTTTCCAGAGATCCTAACACACCACGTAGACAATGGCTAACTGGATTCTATAGCAAGGTGATAGGATGCACACCTCAGCCTGCAGAAAAGCAGATCATTTTAAAGCTCCTCTGAAGCATTAGCCGCAAGGATTAAGACTATCTGGGCCAGAACCTAAGGAGGAGCCTGAGAAGATGCACAGTAGATGAGTGGAAGGCTAGGAGATGCTCTAAAACTCAGTAGGCCCAGGGAATTCTAAGTGCTTAGCCCAAAACAAAGCAGATACATGCTGGAATCTAAGAAGACAGAGTCTAGGAGGGTGGATATTTTTCAGCAATAGCACTAGAGTTGGGAGGGATGTAAGTTCTTGTCTAGGACAGACACTGTGAAAGATAGCAGAAGAGTGACTCAGCCAGGAGGCAGAGAGCAAGGAAACTTGTGAATCTGATCTTGGGCAAGCCATGTAACAAAAATGGAGCATAATCCCCTTCCTACTTTGCTCAGGCAATTACTAAGAGGATCAAAAGCATTGATAAATCATGCTACACATCTTAGCTACCCAAGGGTCTGGTCTCTATGTCCTTTGCATTCAAAACCATCGTGACCTTACCATGTCCACCATCTTACAATGTGTTAGGTATTATAGAGAAAACCTTCTTTTCTGTATACATCTACAGAGCAGTCTGAAAGCTTCGGATCTGGATAGTGATCTGAGGCAATTCATAGACCTAGAGGTATATTGCAAGAACAGAGCTGCTAACATTTTCTCCTCTTTCCTTGAAGCCTACAAAGCTCTTTCTCCAACTCTTTTCACTCACCTGTATGGTGTGCAGACTCCTTTCTCTTCAGTACATTTTTTTTTCTTTTCACTGACAGTGGTCCTGAATCGTAATGAGGTATTAGACTATCTCCACAACTTCTGAGCTACAAATCTGGGACAATGAATCCACTTTTTGAAAGGTTGACATAAATTTTCAGTAGTTAACTTTTGTAATGAGCAGCATGTCAGGAGCAAGGCAAGAAAGCAAGAACAGACGTTCTGGCACTAAGATGCCACTCTGCTAATACTAAACTGGTTCACTGAATCAGAACTATTCCAAAATGGACAGCTCAGCAGGTTTAGTGATATGTCTGGAACAGTGTAATAAATTTGGTTTCCTAACTTCAATTTGACAGCTTTTTAAAAAATATATATAATAGTACAGTCCTTGCATTCAAAAACCATTGTGAACTTTCTCTGTTCAAAGCGTTGTGATAGGTAGTATAGCAAAAACAAAGATAGATACAATATTCCCTTCTTTCCTTTCTTCCTTCACTCAGCATGTATTTATTGAGCACTTACTGGGACAGGCTTGCAAGGGTGAGTGTGAGAAAGCATAATCTCCACTCTTACAGGGCTTATGGTCCTTTGAATGTAACAGATATTAATCAAACAACCACACAAACAAATATAAAATTGTCACAGTGATAAGTGCTATATAAGAGCACTACATAGGATTGTGAGAGTGTACATTAAATTTTGCTTCATTGTGGGAGTCAGAGAAGCCTGTCTGAGGAAAATATTACTTGATCTGAGACATAAAGAATGAATGACAGTTATCAGGCAAAATGGGAAAGAAAGAATATTCCAGGCACAGAGAACAGCATATGCAAAGATCCTGTGGTGGGAGAAACCACACTGAGTGTAAAGGTCTGAAGGAAAGCCAGAGACTAAAGAGAGCAAGGGGGAATGTGGTGGGGGAAAGTTCAAGATGGTAGGAGGATCCCTGGCCACAAAGAGCATTACATGACATTGAAGAGCAGTGGTGAAAACATATAAGAAAGAGAGGAGGTGGGAAGTAGGAGAGGAGGCAGAGTAGGGGTAACACATCGACTAGTTAAGAAGACTATTGTGACCAAGAGAAAAACAATTGTAATTGTAACTGGATTCGGGGGTGATAATAGTACAGATAGGGGAAAATGTATGGATTTGAAAGCTATCTATGAAGTAAAATCTACCAGTTAGGTGATTGATTGATTACTCGCAAGGGAGAGGCAATATGAAGAACAACTGTTGGGTTTCTTGTACAGCTGGGTGGATTCATGGTGATAGGGAAGTGTGGAATAAGACCTAATTTGGGCTGGGGAAGGAATTACATCTCTTAAACTTCTTAGTATCCTCATGACTAGTGGTAGTTACAGAATGATTTGATTATCCATTTAGCCAACAAATATTTGTTGACTATCAATCATGTCCAAAGTTATGGTAAAGTAATGTTGACAAGTGCAAAGACAAATAAAATCTGGTCCTCCTCTCAAGAATCCAACAGGTGGTGTAGGTTCTGTGTCCTCCAGTCCCACTAAACCAGTGTCCTGGACAGGGTTCTGTCTGCACAGAAGCAGGAAGTCTTTTATTAAATTTGCTCAAAAGTGGCATGTTAGTGAGACCTGGTTATTTTTTACTTAATAAAGACCAACTTCTTCTTTGGTCTGATGGCCTTAGTTAGCCTTTTCCCATCAATAGGAAGTTGAGGGATTTGGGCTAGGTGGCTTGTGACTGCTCTGATTTCTGTGAAGTTGTAACTTAGGACTTGCCATACTATTCTATAACAGAAGGAAAACGCTATGAAAGAGCAGCCACTGGGGCACAGATGTCTGGTTACTCACTCCCACATTCATCCCTCTTCTCAGTAAAGGTAGGGAAAATAGATTTATTTCAGGGCAGCATATCGCCCTGTCATTTGCCAGGCTTCACAAGCACCAGAGGGCGTGGCCATGGGGCCAAGTTTTAGCCAATGAGAAGCAAGCAAAAGTGTGGGCATTTTAAGGGGAAATGGCCAACACTCTATGGTTCTTTTTCCTTCCTGCTACCTTGAGTGCAGATGAAATCAGGAGAGCAGACCTTTTACACCGGGAGATCACTTTGAGAACTATGGCTCTTTGATGAGAGGGTGAAAAGGCAAGAATGAAGAACCTAAAACCCTAACACTTTGGAGCCACCATATCTGTCCTGCACTGTAACTCTGGGCTTTATTATATGAGAAAGAAAACAATCTTCTATTTTGTAAAATAAGCTACAGTTATTTTTCGTTTTGTGTCACAAGCAAGTAAACCTAATTCTAATGGATTTTTAAGCTATGACAGCTACAGCTATCAATAAATCAGGAATTCATCAGAGCTTAGAATAAAGTCACTGGGAATGTTTCTTTGTTTTATTTATCTAATTGACTCTCTTCCTGTAAAATTCTGAGATCCTTAAGGGGAGAGAAGATATAAAAATCTACATTGAGCAAAGTACTCTAAAAGGGCTATATTTTATATGTTAATATATAGATAGTGTTTGTAAAGTGACTTATAGATTCAGAGCACGTGAAAGATGATAATAATTTGTCTTACTTTAGACAACCTGGAAATTTATCTGGTCTTTGATAAAAATGCAATCTCCCAAGCCAAGCTATCTCCAGGACTCTATCTAAGTAATAGTAATTTATAAATAAAAATTCCCATTTAAATTGCAGAGCAAATGCTCAACACCTTAATAAGAGAATGTGGAGGGCAATGAGTCAATCAATCAAATCTAGAAAACGGTTTCTGGGAATTTAAAACTTAAATAATCAATTAGCAAGAAAAAGATATAAAGAAAAATTCTGATGTTTGCTGCTTGATTTAATTCAATCATTATATAATAAGGGTTATTTATTGATTGGTATCTAATCTCTTTTTTCCTTTATATTTTCACTAGAGTCTTGATTGGTTGAGTGTCACTTCTGGGGCATGGAATTAGTTGGGGCACTACTTACATGGGGATGTGATGAGATTGAGGAATGCAAGGATCAGGTAGGGCATGGAAGAAGAAAGTAGCCAGAGTGAAATTTGAACTGAAGTCTAGGAAAGAAGCAATGGTAATGGCTTGAGAGACAGCACCAATTGTTAAGTCCAAGAGAGTGAGCAGAGGGAAATGAGCTGGAAGCCAAGGGAATCAGTGGTGAGGCAGAGTTCTTGGCGAGTCGGGGCAAGAAATTAAGAGAAGCATATGGGCCAACTGCAGTGTGATGTTAGTTTCTAGCCTTGAAGCAGGCACTTATACAGCCTAAAGAGAAGGGATATCAACACTTTCAGAAACACTTCCCATGGTAAGCTTGGCTATTCCCAGTGGCATTTTACTGTCGTATAACATTTCCTGATGTCTGTATAAGAAATTAACTAAGCCTTGGGTTTTAGAACCTCACTACCTACGTGTGCAGGTTTTCCTGTCAGGAGTTTGTAAGAGAGATGAGCTCTTGTAAACTTTGACTTAATTATTTTAAGATCTTCCCATCACTGAGATGTGTCATGCAAATAAGAGATATCAAAAAATGTCTGTTACGAATGTATACATATATGAAGGCATTAATGAATGCACAAACGAATGTATGAGTGAAGAGAAAGTATATTCTCTATTAGCGCTAACTGTATTTAATGCTTATCTCCAGCTGAAAATTAGAGAGTCACTGACAAATTTGCCACATATCAATAAGCAAAAATAAATATAGAACTGTTGAATATATTAATATTATATAATGGTGGTAAGACTACTGGCTCTGCCACACTGACCATTTTCTACTTTAACTATTGAAAGTTGATTCTAGAAATAAATGGCTCCATCTTTGTATATCTCATCAGAATATTAAGCTTCTTTGTTAACATTTATCAAGAAAACGTGACGTTATTCCTAAAAGTAGCTCCATTGTTCCAAATGTTTCCTTTTTCAGATAATCTATGTGTCTCACACTTTATAATTTAATTATAGATCATTTTAAGTATATCAAAATTATAGTAGGAAAGATTTGAGCTAGTTTCTAGAATGTAGTGTCTGAAAGTAGGATTGTTAAAAATAATGTAGATTAAGGGCAGTCTTATAAGAATAGCTCAGGTGACAATTTGGGCTTGTATCACCTCTTTTCTCTTTCTTCCTCTTCTTTTTATTCTTACTGTCTCTTTCTCTCTCTCTTTCTTATTTTAAACTAAATTTATATAGTACTAATAATAGCCTAAATAAAAAATAATTCCACAATTCACCTAAATTAAAAAAAAAAAAACCACCCTCTTCATTCACCAGTTTTGTTACTACTTTTAGATGGATGGTCAGTAAAAACTGACTTCTTAAATGCTTTTCTAAATGGTGTCATTCTGTCTTGGCCTGTAGGAGAAAGCCATTTTATAATTAATCAATGAAAATTTATATTTGACGAAATCCAGAAAAGAGAGAACTATGAAAAAGTAAAAATAGTAGAATAAAACCAGGGTCTCAAATACATTTCATTTTGTTTTATCTTGTGTGCATGCATTTAACACATTTTTCTCACAACACACTTCTTGACCCCAAATCTTCCAAACCATCTTGCTAATGTTAGTTATTGTTCCTTGAAGCCATCTCATTTTCTGATCTTTGCAAAGAACTTTCTGATGATTATGAGATCCACATGTCATGACTATTTATGGCTATTTTTTAATATTGGAGTATTAGTGTGTAATGAAATGGATTTCATTATCATAATGTAAAGGCCAGTTCAATCAACTGCATCAAAACACAGAGTGAACAATTTGACCTAAAGAAAGTGTATTAAACTGTGTGGGTGTGATTATCTGTGTACATGTTCACATATTTCTACACTCACTTCATGTCTTACCATAAACTGTATTTCTCTCCTCTTCCATTCTTGGATTCCAATATTCAATAAAGATATTTCACTTACTGTATTGCAAAGAAAATCATGAGTAGTGCCACAAAAAACAGTTGAAAAGCAAATAAAGATGCTAAAAGCTCTTGATTTCAGGTATGAGTGAATTTTATGTGTGCTATGTTACAAATTGGGATAATATCTTAAAAGACAGTAAGCTGTTTTGGATAGCTTCAGTCTTTACCAGTGCTTTTCAAAGAACCTTCTTTGTACCTTTTTCTTCCTTCACAAAAAACTCCTTTGATCTGAATGAGATTTTTGCCTAAGGCTTAATAAAATTCAATAGCTGTTAAACTTTACTTTTCTGCCTTGTATGCATTCTTTATTAAATTATTGAAGATTTCATTCTGGGTTAAAAGTAATCAACATAGTTAATATATCAATTACTGCCTTGATTCTTCAACATAAAACATAAATATGAAACAAAGAAATAGAATTTGTGCCATTATTTATTAGTTTTTATTTTCTAAAATTGAGGGTGTTTTGTTGCTGTTGTTATTATTTAAAGGAGTATCTGGATTTCATTTATTTATCAGGTAGTTGTTTAATCCTTACTACTGGTAAAGCATTCTATTGATATTAGGGGATAAAAAGTTGAATAAGGCATTTTTCCTTGTCTTAATGAGCAAGAAATGTGAATGGGTGGGAAGATTCACATACAAATAATTCAAAAGTGTGAGAGGGCAGAGGCAAGGACAGAATGAAGGAGAGAAAAGGGACAAAGAGAAAAGAAGAAAAGATGAGCCACGTAGTGTGGACGATGCAGTGGAGAAATGCCTGGCCTCATTGCCATACTGCCTATGAAACTGTTAATCTGCTTTTCCGGATGGAACCAATGATATTATCCTGTGGGAATATGTATAATGCTCATCACTCAGTCAACAATAACTCCCAATTGGTAAGCTGTATGTTTCAGGCATTATCTTATTTCACTATCATCAGACACTTTAAGAGCTAGGTGATATCAACCCCATTTTGTTGAGGAAAATGCACCCCAAAAGACAGATCAATCTGTGTATAGTCATACGTGTGTATTCCTCCAACCAACAACTGGAGGAACATAAATGAATCTGACATCAGTTTGATGCTGGAGCCGATGTCCTATGCACTTTCCCCTCACATCTCAGCAGTGCAAGTCAATAGAGAAGTCTTTTGCCTTTGAGATGGGAAAACAGACTGGTGGGAGTGAATGTTCTTAAATCTCATCTTAACAGCGTGGTTCAGGGTGAGAGGGTTCCTCTGTCTAAGGCAGGTGGATATTATAGCATAACACATAATACAATTTCATGATATATTTCCTTTCATACAATGCATAGCTCATGCTGTTTAAACAAAATATCTTCAGACATGCTTAGCTAAATGATACAGTCTTACTTTCTTTGTTCTCACCTAAGTATAACATTTGGAAGCAAGACGACTTTTATATTGGCAGGCTAGACTGACAAACAAATGATTTGAAGTCTTTAAATGTCTCATCATTGGTCAAATGGGAGAAATATTCACTTGAAAGGTAGTTCTGACAATTTAAATAGATAATAGAGGGAGTATAGTCAGCAATACTTAAGGTATTTGTGCCAGTAAAGTATCTAAGGAACTAATAAGAGGTACCCACTCTATAAAAACTATTATTAGAAATTGGTCTTATTAACACTCGTATTTGTGGGGTTCCTTCCAAAATTCACATTTTAACTCTTATTTCTAATGACACTAATTAAAATTAAAGCACTTTAAATCTAGAAAATTTTCAACATCACATAGGGAAAGCAACTAATTTTCTGGCCCATTTATTACACAAAGCTCCCTAAATCCAGGCCAAAGCAGCTCTTGCTCTGTTTACAGTGATTTCACATTAAACACAGATATAATTTGCAAATTATTATCACCCTTAGACTCCAGATTTCTTTTATTCCCCTGCCTGGAAAGAATTTGTACCACTTTTTCCTCATGTAGTCATTTACATTTTTGAAGGCCAAGTTTCTTTTTATGTACAGTTCTAACTTCTTTGGATTATATTTCTGGTGTCCCTGGTGTTCGATACTCCTCCCAAGGTAGGATCATCTTAAAATTTTATGAGTATGTTTTGAGATCTGCATCTTCCCTCAATACATAAATAAAAATGTTGAATTAGAACGAACCTCACACATATCCCTCATGATAACCTCACTTACTATAATTCAACACAGATTTCACAAAAATTAACTCAATTCATTTTTACAGACATTTATTAGAGCTTTCCTGCTATAGCAGGAGCTGGAGGTGAAGAGGTGGATAAGCACATATTCCCTGTTTTCAAGTATTTCACATGTGAATTACCCATGAGAAACCATTTCTTATCTGAGAGCTATCCTGTAACTTCTCGGTCTATGCAAAGGTGAGAGAAAATCTCTTCACTCGTTTTGATCTAGCACAGTTTAAAAAGTTAGAGTTACTATTAATTTGTTAAATATGAGTATTATTGGGTAAATTCTGTGTGTTTGTATCATTGTGTATTATTCACAGACTCATTCATAGTTGAAGAAGCAAATAGTTTTTGGGGTTGAAAGGCACTGGAGAGATTACTTGTTGTGATACATCAAAATCCTAGAGAGAGTGTAACTGTTTGAACAGGGTCTCAAAATGAGCTAGCAAAACAAGTGGTAGTGTTGTATCAGTTTTTCCACTGCTCTGAATTGCCTTGGTAAATTATATCCATGTTATGTATGTCATCTTCTCTTAGAAGGTAAGCTCCTCAAAGAGTGGGTTTCTATCAAGCATAGATTTTGTGCTGATGCTACCATGCTTTGAGCTTTACCTTGAATTAACAATGTATTTATTATTTGATATTTAATATTAAATATTAGACAACAGTTGTGTAGGTTTGTGCTTTGAATGTGTGGCAGAAGGGTGTAGAGAACATAAAATGTCAAAAAAACAACGGAAATTTTAGATGGTGTTGGATGTATCTGATGATAGGAAGATGAATTTTAAAGTTTTATGGGAGAATTTAAGGAATGATTCATTAGAGGTACACAGAAAATTAAACAAAAGAAAAGATTAGGCTATTATTACTTCTACAAAAATGTGTAGAAGACTAGAAATATACTCAGCCTCAAATAATATTTGAATAATATTTTTATAACAATATAAACAATTCTGATGTAATTAAAACCTGTGATATAGTTGATAGGAAGAACTGAGGCAAGATAAATAGCTACAATTTCATCTTTCATAGCGAGAACAAGATAGATGATGTCAGAAACTAAAAAAGCAAGCAGTGACTCCCTAACCATTTAGAAATATGGAAGTAAATATCAGAAGAAAACAGCTAAAAGAGTTAAAAAATGGCTGCTTTTGTTGGCAAATCACTGAGGTGAGGAGAAGTTGTGTGAGAGAAGCTATTTTATTTATTACATATCTTGGAGAAATACTTGACTTTTAACTTGGTATTACTTTTATAAAAATTATTTAGCCTAGAAAAGAATAAATGGGTATATCTATATGTATATAATTAATAGAAAAATATACACTCGACTAGTCACAAAAGTACATTTAGTAGAAGAGATAGCTGGGATTCTGCCAACTTATTTTTAGAAACAAGGCCACAAATCAGGAAAATTTGAGCCAATCTGGATGTTATCTATTAGAAGACCAACAGTGTGGGTCTGTTTTCCATAATGACTGCATGAATAGGCAAAGAGAATTCTAAATAGGACAATGACAACTACTCTGTAGTGAGAACTTCACATTAATATTTCACTTTTGTGACTAAAATATAATGAATTTTATTTTTCCAATCCTTTTATACATCCCAGAATACACGATTAAAAAGAGAAAAATATGTATACACATGGTCATATAAGTTCCCTAGTTACATCAGTATCTTGATTTATTGATTTGCTACATGTTTCAAAAATAATGTTTGTATACTTTTTTGATGAGATATTTAAAAATATATCAGGACCGTATTCTACTTGTTCATATTATCATCTCCACGACTATGAACAAGTTAGCTTATTTCATTGACCCATAATTCCTAATATTGGAAAAATAATTGAAAAGCATATCACATGCTCAGGTCAGTGCTTAGGAAACAGTGGGCACCCCACAAAATCGTGATTATTATTTTTTATAATTATCTTATCTTCTATATTTCTTCATAGGACAGCACAAAATATCCCAACAAAGAAAATGACTCCTTATGGTACTGCTCATTAGATATCTGAGGATTCCCTTTCCAAATGTCCTTACAGCTCTTGTGAAAGCATTTACAACAATCTAGTAGACACCCTTCTTCAAAAAGTAGCAAAAACCAAACAAACAAAAAAGCAAAGACCTCCACTTTGTGAGGAGATAGATGTTTTCAGTAGCCCATTTCATTTTGTCTCTTCTGCAATAGCATAAGTATTGTCAGAGTTAAGAGCCAAGCCCTAGTCATACACAGCTGATGGATAAGGCAGCCAGACTGTGGATACAATTGCTGCAGGAGTAGCTCAATGCCATCTGGAGTATGTCCCTGGTGAATCATGCCCTGTATGTAACTGAGAGCTGCCAACTCATAAGTGCTGGAGAAAATTGGAGGAAGTAAGTTAGAAAGAGAACTAGAGATGCACCATTTTTGAATAACCTGCCAAACACCTACAATTCTTAAAATTCTGCTCACAACAATAACAGCTTTATATGTCTGTGTGATATTCATAAAAATAAATCTATTCAATTTGACATAAAGTAAAATTTGTTCATAAATTATGTGTTTCTGCAGTTTTTTTATAAAGTGGTTGTCGCTGATTTCCTAAGGGTTATTCAAAATTTATATAGTGTTTCTTAATTTAACATGTCCACTGTGACATGTCCATTATGAACAGGCTGAAAAATCTTGTAGTGTATCTACATATGTATCAGAAGTTAAAGTGTTTTGCCAAAAATAACCAAACAAACTAGCTTTTCCATATCAACTAAACTCTTTCTCAGTGAAAGCATACCATTAGTTTTTGAGTGTTTGTCAAACAAGGCAGTTAGTGTTTTTTCTGGCAGTTATTCTTACAACTTTTATTTCTAGGCTCAGCTGCATTCTGCTGTGTTCTACAATATTTCCAAAAACTCTGTTCATATTCTTACTCATCTAAGAAATTACAAACGCATCTGCGGTTATTTAGTTGTTGTTATCATATATGACAACACTCTGCTTTACAGTGAAGTGTTCTAAGCTACAGTTATTTTCTGCCAGATTCTATTTCTCTTAGCACTCTGTCTATAACATATGCGGGATTTCCCTCTCTTAGGTACCATTCACTTTCTGAGTTTGAAGATCCCATATCTTTTACAACGCCAGGTTTTTCCTATTACTAACAAGTATAGTTTGATGTCATACACTAGTATTTAACACCTATTTATTTCCTTGTAAGTAGTTTCAAAGATAGTATATTTGTCTTTTGAAAAAGAACAAACTCAATTCTCTAATGCAGTTACCTCTCCAGCTCAACATATCCTGAGGCTGTTCTGGCAAAAGGCTGTAAAAGATTGGTATTGATATTCTGCAGCAGTCACATTGTCAAGCTTCCAACAGGAGGAAGAGCATTTAGAAAATCTGGCCATGTGGTAGCTAATTACACTATTATAAACTGAATTTACAACAGGTGACTTGTAAGCTATGAATTGACAAAAAGTACCTAAGCACTTCTTCAATTATTTTCCCATAAATTGAGAAACAAAAGTAGTATTCTTTATGTGGTACATCAATGTAGATATGTTAAACATATTGCAAAACTCCTACACAGCTTTTGTAATCTCACATACACCTTCTTGGTGCTTATTTTCATTATTTTCTTAAAATTCGTATTTAGTGGGTTCCTTGTGTTCTTCTACGATTTTTTTTTTCTTTTTCTTTGTTTTTGTTTTTTTTTTTAGATGGAGTCCTGCTCTGTCACCCAGGCTGCAGTGCAGTAGCATGATCTCGTCTCACCGTAACCTCCACCTCCCTAGTTCAAGAAATTCTCTTGCCTCAGCCTCCCGAGTAGCTGGGACTACAGGCGCATGCAACCATGCCCGGCTAGTTTATTGTATGTTAGTAAAGTCAGGGTTTCACCGTGTTGCCCAGGCTGGTCTCGAACTCCTGAGCTCAGGCAATCCTCCCACCTCAGCCACCCAAAGTGCTAGGATTACAGGCGTGAGCCACTGCACTCAGCTCTTCTGTGATTTTTAAACTGGAGGCTCATTCCAGTCATTAGAAGACAACTAAGGGAGATGACACACACTAACATAACACTAAAAGACTTTTAGAGCTTTCTTCAATAAAACTCTCTATAGTTCTAACTGTGGAACACATAACTCGTCTTTAAATCTGACGTTTGCTTTACATACTCTTGTCCTTTAAAACTTATTAAGTGTCTAGGGAAATGTGTGCTTTGTATTCAGGCATGATCCATGTGTCATTGAAGGCAATGATCCAATGTGCTATGGAAATTTCCTGGGGCGTATTATAAGCTATTGTTTGCCATCTTGGCTAGATAATCCTGCCTCATTTATTGGAGGGCCATTTCAGCTCTACTGTCAACAGTGGAGGAGGATCAGGTCACCTTTGCCTAGAATATTATGTAAAAGCTGTCAAATGTTCAGGATTACAGGCACATTAAATGTTCGTTAAGATTTCAGTCATACCAGTATTATTGAGGAAGGTTTACGGTGAGTTTGTCATAATTCTGCCTTGGATTTCTCCACTTTCATGCTAAAATCTTGTAAGAGTATGACCAAAATTTCATTATAAGTAGTTCTTTGTACAAGAGGAACAGATGTTGGCAGGTTTATCTGCTTATTTTTATGAATGTTAGAACAAGCACATTTTAAAATAAAAAATGAGCTAATATATCTTATCTTTCAAAATTAAATATGCATTCCTTTTATTTTGCAAGTCATACAACTTCAGTATATCAACACAGACTTTTCATATTTGGAGAATCAGCTTATTAAAAACTACAATAAGTTTAATAAGGAATTTTTCATTATGGTATCCATTATAAAAAACACAGCTTCTAAGTAAGACTAGAGCAGTTCATTTTGAAGTGTATTTACTTCTTACGTTATCAACATTTTATTATAGTATTAAGAGATGATTGCTCTCACTGCACAATATAAATGCAGTGGGCATTCATAGACAAACTGATATTGGCAGCCTCTGAACACTTCAAAATAATAAATAGTATTTTTGAAAGGTATTTCAATGTTTCATTGATGACTCATGTTGAGTTATTGCTATCACAAAGTTTCCATATTTATTGGATCAGGTCTAAGGCATTCCATATTTATTGGATCAGGTCTAGCTTCAGGTTATTGAGAAGTCTCCATGATGAATTTTGCCCGTGATATCGCAAGAACCCACTGCATCCTTTCTTCCTGGCGTACAGGCCTCCTTTCTTTCATCCTCTCACTTCCTCAGCCCTACAATCATCTACATCCATAGAATTCTTTATATTTAAGGCACCTGAACACTTGCTATGTCACCAGAAGTATCCCAGTTTTAATCCTAATATTTTAGTGGTCACATCCTTCCTGGGAATATGTAAACCTACACATTTGCATTCTTTATTCCAAATTTCAGTTTACATAACAACATAGAAGGAAAAACTGGTCCAGAGTCAAGGTCCAGTTAATTCCTTGCTTTTATCTCAGTACTTTTACTTTAAAATTTACTTTTTTTTATTGCAATCAGCAACTCTATATTACAAAATCAGTTACAGAGTTGGTGCAATACACTCTGCTCTGGTAGGAACCTTCCTCAAGTGCAAGTGCAACACAATACCTATAAAGGAACTGGGACACATTTTAAATTCCCAGATACATATTTTAAATGCTCAAAAGATCAACCGCAAAAAATCAAACTATCAACAATCAATTTTTCCAAATATAGAAATATTTTAAAATACAACTCATTTCCTTATATATATTTTAACATCTAAATTTTCATTTTAGGGAGAACTGTTTAAGGCATGAAGAATGCATTTCTTCAGATTGGAGCAGAGCCTCGAGAAGATTCTGGCTTGGCTAATGGTGAAGGAAAGAGGGAAAACTAATTCTAGAAGATGTGTCATATCTCAGGCAGCAAAAACCAGGATGAGGGCAATGATTAGAGGACTGAATGCAGGAAGAGGTGGGGGGAGCATAGCGTCATCATATAATCTGTCACCCAATTATATTCCCCCTTTTCCACTCAGCTCCTGTCCTTGAATGTGTATTCTCTAACAAGTTAATTTACTGATTTTATCACAGTAAGTAAGAGAGCAAAGTTGCCTTTTTAAACACATCATTTTAAATAAAGGATATAAGACTACCTTTTATTATTAATGGAACGTCTTGGTGTTGTATAAAGAGCACTGGTCTGGAAGTAGAAGAGAGCTTTGTCTTTGTCTTATCTCGTCCTTCTTGGTCTGAGACTGACGAAATCCAAGTTCTCTGTTCTTCTATTGCCTTCTATGGAAATAGAAAGGCAGACCAAAGACCTGGAGGTGATAGCTAGCATCTATAATCCGTGCTTCATGGTGTCCTAAAAACAGCATGCTCATTAATTGACTCTAAGTTAAATGCCTTTCTTGAATGTTTTAAAATTCAAATCTGATGTGTTTTCAAAAGTATAATTCCATATAATTCCATATAATTTTGCTGCAATTTTACCCTGATTTCTTTAACAACATTCAACAAATATATTGCTGATGCCTAATCAATTAAGAGGTATCACTCCATCCCAATAAATGGAAGCCTTCACTTAGCCTAGAATGTTTGAGTCCATTGTTTCCTCATTGCCTAGATTGGGAAATTTTATACCCCTCTTTTGGAAAATGATAATTTTTTAGAGTGCAAGAAAATCTTCAACTCTCTCCTGAACCCACAGGATATAGATGGAGAAAAAATGCAATGGTAATTTTGGTTGTGAAAATTAATAAACCCGGCATGATGACAGTGCCTCATGAACAATGGAGAGAAGTTAGAAGCTCACATTCCCCTCCAGATTGCTGGAATCATCTAGTATAGTTATTCTTCATCAGAAGTATTTATGGCTGTAAATTGTTTTTGCTTTTCATACAGTGTCTTCTGATTCTCCTAGATTGATGTCAGATATGATAATAAAACTAAGCTTGTACTCCTGTAGGCAAGAGGGTTTGGGATTCTTGATGACTTGAGAGATGTGTGTGGTTTTTGAAAATGTCTTCTGTAGTTGTTTTTCCACTGCCAGCCAGCCAAGGCCTTCCCTGGAGCTCTGGGAGAAGTTTTTCCCCCTGGACAGACAGTGGTAACCTCACAAGGTCAGCCTTGTGAAATTGGAAGAGAATGGTTTCCCTGGCAGTGCTGAAGGTTCATTGTGGCCATAAAAGGGCCAAGATCAGAAGAAATTTCCCACATCTGAGCCCACTTAACTACTCAGCAAGAAATAAATCAGAGCATTTGTCGCAGTAAAGAAATGCCTGCTTGATTTTATCATGAGGAGAGTAGCGTTAGTAGGTGGATTCTTTGACATCTTAGTGAACCTTTGTATCTTATTTTCTCCCCCAGGCTTCCATTTTTCTTCTCTCAAGTCCACAGTTTCTCTTTCTTTGTTCAAACTATTTTCTGAAACACCCCCATAAATACAATGCAAGAAAACACTTGGATAACTTCCATTTCCTACTCTGACAAAAGTTAAAAGAGTGGAATAAAGCAAGTCTCTGTCCAACCCACAAACTCCTTTGCATTTTTTTATGTAAATATCAGAAGGAGTTAATACGTTAATTTTGATATTCCTTATGTCATATGCAAAAGTAGAAAGTCATGCGAGGTTTGCCATTTGGTTTATCAGCCACTGTCCTGGAAATCTGAGTATCGAGAACCATTGGCAGGGCCCCTTCTCTGTGCTCTCCTCAAGCCAAGTAATACTGCTACTACCTCTACCACTATTACTAGCAGCTAGGAATATTCAAGGAATTATATTGCATAGATAATTGTAGCAGCTAGTTCTTACATATTGCTATATATAACAATTCCTTGCATATTCCTTGCATAGAAAGGATAGTAGTAGCCAGCAATATAGAGATAGTATATAAGCTAGCTCTTATATAGTGCTATATATAACAATTCCTTGCATATTCACTACCATTACTAGTAGAGCTAGCTCCTATATAGTGGAATATGCAATACATTGTTTTAAGTGCTTAACTCATTTAACCCCCACAGCCCTCTGAGACAGACACTATCTTTAGTCCCACTTCACAGAAGACTGAGATAGAGAGATTAATTGACTTGCCCAAGTTCACACAGCAAGAAGAGCCAGGATAAAACAAAAACAGTGTCTTCACTCTTTAGCACTATGTTCAGGTTTCATTTGTATGTCTTCATTTATTTTTCTATCTGAAATCCTTAAAACTAGTACCCTTGACCAAGCATCTGAAAACTACAAAGATTTCAAGGAGTAATTCCCTGTTCTCTATCATTTAAAATGAAGACTCATAGCATTGCTCACCCCTAGTTGTCTGAAACAGTTCTGGTTTATACCTACCACCTGTAGCTTGTTTTACTCTCAAAAGTGTAGTGGTTTACATGTTCGAGAATGAAAAATAATATCATTTTATAATAAAATAATAAAAGTTATAGCTACTCTAAATGGAAACAAAAACCATATTTGGAAGAACAGAGTGAATTGCTGCTTTGATCAATGAATTTATTTTGTCCAGAAATGGGACAACTTTGTACTTCACCAGTACAGACTCTGGATTCTGGTTTGGAGCCAAACACACGTCTCTCATGTGGAATGAGTGTATTCTTAAAAGCATGTTGGAGGTGAGGCAATTGCCATGTTCCCATTGGGGAACTGGACATTTTATTTGCGCTGGTTTTGATGTAGGGAAGCTTATAAAGGGGTGAAAGTATTTTTGCTCTTGTTGTGTCTTACTGCTTAAGGAAGGATGGGTTGTTGACTGAGGTGAAGGAAGTGCCAGGATAGGTGAAGGAGGTGCCTTAATAGCACAAAACAGAGAGCTGGCTCCAGAATGAATAGGGCACTGAAGCAGTGCAAGCAAACATAATACTTAAAACGTACAAGGAAGAGGGCAGGAAAGAAACTTCAAACTTCATGTGAATGATTTATATTTACTATAAAGAGCAAGAAGTTTAGGGAAAATTTTGATGAAAATGAGAGAAGTCAGATGAGGAGACTGGAAAACTCACGGGTCAGTAGTATTTAGAATATATTAAGGGAGGTAAAGCTTGAAGTTGGAGGGCCAGAAAGGTCAGAAATATAGACATTTTAATAAATTTATGTGTTACATTTCCACAATTAATTAAACTGTGTTAATAGTCTCTGAATGCAGGGCTAGCACAAAACACGGATTAAAAATTAAGTTGCAGAATTTGATGAAAGATAGACATTGATAATACTTTCAAAATGTAATAAGTCATATGGTGAAAGGACTGGAGATCATTGAATATGCTTCCAGGGGAAAGTTTTAGATGTAATTAAGCTCAGGGTGGAGTAGTAGTACCTCTGGGGTGATAAACTAATGGACTTAAACTATTTTCTCACTTTAGATTTTTCTGTCTCTCCTGATGAAAGTTGTAACTTATAATGGGTAAAAGACTTCTGAGAGCTTAGATAAGTATTTTTAAAAGTTCTTTGCATATTTTAAGTAGCCTTCACCTCCTTTTGCAATCTTTGATCAATACCTTCCACCTCCTAATCTACCTCATCCTCACCCATGCAAATCAAACTGACCACTGTTTTAGCCGAGTTTTCATAAATAGCAGAGAGTGAAGAAGATTACATTGCCAGTGCTTTATAGGGAAATGAAATTTCAAGGCAAAGGTTAGGGAAAAGGAAATGAATCACAGAGGGATGGAAGCAAATGCAAGGTGGTGTGTTATGATGCTGGCCAGACAATGCTTCAGGAGGTTTCCAGACAGGATGCGTGGAAAAGCCACCACTCAGAGCAGTCCACTACAAGGAATTTATCTAGTGTATTATCCTAGACCTGTCTCCTATTGTTCTATATGCCTCATGAGCTGTCTACTTCCCTGAGTTTTTTGTTGTATCACTTGGCCCCCTTTGGAAGTGGCATGGGGCTTTGTCTAGTCCAAAATTGGTTGGAAGAGCCAAAGCCTGTAGACCAGGCTTGCAGTAAGCTATCTCAGTCACCAGGATCTGTAAACCCACAGATAGTCTGTGACCTTGATGTCAGCTATGTTGGTCAACTGTCCAAGGTCTAGGAGATAAATGAGGTTGAGAGAATCTGAGGAAGCATTTATGCTATGTTGGATGCAACCACACACTCGTATCCCCATCTTCCTACTGTAGATTCTGCAACAGTATACATAGCGTTTTCTTATGTATTTGTTTCTTCTTGCAGATCTACAAGAGTATGAGAACACTTAAGCTGAGTTTTTGTACTTGTAGGCCTTAGCACATCTTGTACATAAAAATAATTAATGAAAATTTATAAAATAAAAGAATGAAGTTATATATCATCCTTCTCGAAAAATCAAAATTCCAATCCCCTAAATAAGGTATCTAAATTCTTATGACATTCTATTTACCATGTACCCAGACATCAGAAATTCACACCTAAAACAGTAGCCACTGGGTTTCTATAAACCCTCTGAAAATTTAAGTACATTCTAAAAAATCACACATGGTTCCTGAAAAGTCAAACTAAGCTTTACGTATATATTTTAAACATTGCATAGGAATGAAAAAAGAGCTTCTCTGACATGCTATGCTAAAAAATTACCTGCTTATTTCATTACAAATGATATTTTAGCATTTAACAGTTGGTGATAATAACTATTATTTTTTAAAACAGGTTTATTGTTATCACTAATTTTTACACTGTTCCTTGCAGATGAACATTTTTGCAAGAAATAAATAAACCAAGGTTAAATAGTTTACCCAAAGGTACAAAGGTAGAGATGGGGGAGGTCTCATCAGATGTTTATTAATTAGTATCTTTTCTACAAAATCACATGCTGATTAGCAGATGAAGATGAATTAAACACATTATCATATCTTCTGTTACCTAATACCTCAATAGGAATCCATAAAACTCTGCATTAAAACAATAATAGGAAATAATAAATTTATAAAATGATAGTGATAGGCTGGAGAAAACTGTCTAAAGGGACTGGTTTAAAGAAAACTATCACAGATAAATAAACGAAGAAACAAGGTAAGTTTAAATATTGCTTACCTTTTTATTTGCTTAAATATTGCTTCAAACATGCTTGTGTTACAGCATATAAAGTAGCTTAAAATATAAGCCCCAATGTTATCTTTGTAGTTTTTCTACATAAATACAGATCTTAAAATTAGCCTTTATGTTTTTGAGAAAACAATAATCCATGGTCAAAATAATTGGTTCAATGAGCTGGACACCTGTAGTAGGTTTTGGAAGAGAATACTTGCTTGTGGGTCTGAAATGATACCTGCTATTTAGAGATAATTCACTTTAGAAATTTACATATCCAAATCATGGAGAAAATTAATATTAAAATAGAGAAAAAATAAAACAAACACAAATGTTTTAAACACTACTGGAAAATACATTCAGAAGCAGATGCTGCTTGCAAGCAGATATTTTATATAGAACAGTGTTTTAAGGACAGAGATGATAGGTTTTCAAGGATTCAGTTGTCACTGGATATAGGCATTTGCCTTTTGTATGTATTTAAGAATTTGCATTCTTGTTATGTTCTGAGCAGAAGATCTTTTTCTAGCACAATGGTAAATCATGTGATATGTTGTGGTCCAGAAATGTGTGCAGTGAGGTCATTATCAACCCCAGACTAGTTTCTGTCTTTAATGCACATTAATTCACATGTCATCAGACATGAAAACGAAAGTGTTTAGAACCTATGTTCTTTTGCTATTTGTCTTTCTGGTGTCATCAAAAGAAAAAAAAAAAAAAAGCATCACCTTAGAGTATATGAATGACCAGGAAATAAACATAAGAATAATAAAAATTCAAATCACGTCCAAATTAAACTAAAGAAAATTAATCATAGAAGTTTCAAATAGGACATCCACTTGCAAGTAAATGAATTCCAAATTTGAGCAAAGTTTTTTGGAGTTTTAGACTATTAGCATGTAGTCACAGTGACACTTTGTGTTCATTGTTAGGGAATGCACTCTAGGAAAGTGCTAGATGAATGGACTCCATGATGCATTGTGCTGGCAGCATTGCTACAGAATTCATCCTTGGGAGATCCAAGAGAGAAAATGCGAAACAGAGTGAATCAAACTGAAACGTGTAAACCCAGAGAAGCAGACATATAAATATGGAGTGTTATTAACACATAGATAATGTCCCTCTGAATTCACCACTTCTTTGTATTGCATTGTCTAACATAGCATACTCTCTCTCCTTTTTAAGTAACTGACCTAACCTCTAGATCTAAAATATTTGTTCTACATCATTTATTTAGAGATGTTATTGTAAGCTATTTTAATTGTTACTTCACAGCTCAGTGGATAACTGGGCTTATAATTCTCTGAAATAAAATCAGACAGAAACTTATTTAGATTTAAAAATTGAATCTTTTCTGCTTTTATCTGATGAAATAAATGGCAATACATTTCAATGACTACTAGCAAAAGAGAGAACAGCGTGAATCTGAGTATCCAAATATATAATTTTACAACATCGGGTTAAAGAAGGATATTGATATTCTTTTATGTAAAAAATATACTTTATTCTAATACTGCAGCTGTCTTTATAAGGGTTATATAATACAGAGTTAGAGAAAAAATTTTAAATAAAAACGTAGTTGGATTTATTAGAATATTTTTATTCTAATAAAGTAGCTTAAAAAGAAATTTTAAACCCCCTGACAATTAAACAAATTATGGAATTGGATTGTAATGCAAAACACTAATTAGCATATTAAACATTAAACATTAAATCCTTAACTAGTCTGTTGAGAAAGGAGCACATAAGTGTTCTAAGTTGGAAGGCCAAAGGCCAAAGGACATCTGGGGTATCAGAAGCATCACGCACAGGTGCCTGATCCATCTTGTTCCAACCTCATTTCTATATATCATTCCTCATATATATATGAGGAATATAAATAAATATATATATTTATTATAGATATGGTATTATCAGTTTTCTAAATACAGTTTAGGAATACTTGAAACATAAGAGCTATCTAGATAGCTAAGTAGGGATATTTGAGAACTCTTGATAGAAATTTTGAGTATGTCTGATGATATATATGTATACACTTATACATACAAATATGTATAGACACATACAAACATACATGTATATGTTTAAATACAATTTATGTATATGAAATTTTAGACTAATTGGTATCTACATAGATTAAGTCAATTGCAGACTTAAGCAGGAATGGCATATTAAAAGTAAAAGAACAGAACTTTGGACAGTTGAAAATATGTAGATCAGAAATTTTGTATTCATTCAGATGATTTACTGCCTACTTCCTCCTTTTGTTTACATTTGTAAATAAACTTTAAAAAAAAATACCAGCCAGGCATAGTGGCTCACACCTGTAATCCCAGCACTTTGGGAGGCTGAGGCCTTCGAGACCAGCCTCGTCAACATGGTGAAATCCCGTCTCTACCAAAAATACAAAAATCAGCTGGGTGTGGTGGCACATGCCTGGAATCCCAGCTACTTGGGAGGCTGAGGCAAGGGAATCGCTTGAATCTGAAAGGCAGAGGTTGCAGAGAGCTGAGATCATGACACGGCACTCCATCCTGGGCAACAGAGTGAGACTTTGTCTCAAACAAACAAAAAGAAAAAAAAGTAAGGAAAGCCCAACTTGCCCCAAATACAGTAACTAATAAGGGGCAGAGCAAACATTCGTACCCAAAACCAGAGGGTCGAATCTTACAGGACCCTACTGGTGTGCATCTTAATTTACTTAATAGATTTGAATCTAAGAAGCTGTGTACAATAAATGTTTTATAAACTCTGTCCTTGCCAGTGAATTCCCTTGAATTTGGAACAATTCCTGTGTAGTCCCTTAATTTACATAGTTTCTAACCTTAAATATTCATGGATTCACTGTGATTTGCTAGGAAAGGGATGTTTGTTATTATTCGAATGCTTTCCTTTATATCAAGTAACCAATAAGTGTAAAATTATAAAACAAAGTTGCAGTTAAAAAACATTGCCACTAAAACTATAGTTATAGCTTCATAAAGTCAGCAACTCTGGACCTCCTAGCAAGAAGTGAAATATTTAGGAAGCTCTATCATTGGTAGAAACTGTGTCATTTTGAGGGTGAAAGGAGTTTGATCAACAATTACATCAGGGCAACTGGAGTAAATAGGGATAGTCTAAGGAAAACTGATCACTCTACTACTAGTGAGAGCAGCTTGAGTGATAAGTTTCATTCTGCACGTTATTGGTACTATCCATTTATATTTACATATATGTTTTCAAAATTCATAATTGTAGATGTATCAAAATTGCTATAGAGTTGTTCCTCAGTATCCACAGGGAATTGGTTCCAGATTCCCTGGTGGATACCAAAATCAAAGGATGCTCAAGTCCCTTATATAAAATGGCATAGTATTTGCATATAACCTATGCATATCCTCCCGTATACTTTAAATCATCTCTAGATTACTTATAATACCAAATACAAAGTAAATGTGACGGAAATAGTTATTATACTGTATTTTTATATGGATCCTTTTGTTTTATTATTATTATTTAATATTTTGATTCATGGCTGGTTGAATATGATACAGAACCCACAAATATGGGAGACTAATTTTGTAAGCAAAACCAAATGGTCAAGCAGGTAATGAAAAATCCAAGATACTCCTAATCTTATAAGAAAGAGATGCAAAATGAAAAATGATAAATTTGTTTTAAAGTATTACTGTGAAGGAAGAAAGCTCTAAATACAAGCCAAATAAAAATAAACACTACTGTGATTGCTGCTATCACTACCCCAATCCCCAGTCACCTATACTAGTGAATACTACCATGTGCTAGGAACTGTTGTGTGTTTCACAGACATTATCTCATATAGCTATTAGAATAATTATATAAGGAAAATATATTATCCATAATTTACTTAAGAGAAAACTGATTGTCAGAGAAATTAATATTTTTTCCAATATCAGCTTGGAAATGGCACAAGTGAGATTGAGTAATTTTTTTTTTTTTCTCTAGAGCCTATGCTTTTTACTAAAACGTCTAGAGAAAAAAATCTTGGGATTGTAAATGATAGTTAATTCATGTGATCAAATGTATTACTGTTAGTGTGATTAAATGTGATATTTGATCTGTGATTAAAAGTAAACAATGTGCTTTAGTAATTAGGTCATTAGGTGGGAAATCAGAATATAAAAGTCCAGTTCTGGTTTTTCTTTCACTACTGCTTATATGGTGCTAAGCAAGTTCCTGGCTCTCTCTGGGCTCCATTTTCTTATCTACAAAATTAGTTACTTCACTCAATACCCATTTATTGAATCCATTTTTAAATGCGAGGCTCCATTTCTGGTATTTTGTGGAAGCCAGAAGTAAATTAGATACAACTCCAAGTCTATATTAAAATTGCATTCGAAATAGCTGTTAGTTCTTCATAATTATTTGAGTAGTTTTGATGGATAAAATAAACTTTAAAAAAGTCCAAGAACTCTGGAAATCAAGTCCTGACCTGAAGTATACTAGTATTTCTTGAGTGCTTAAAATCTGTCATATATTACCTAATTAAATAAACATAAATGTCCTATGAAATAGATACTATTAACTTTACCTTATAGATGAGGAAACAGACTCAGAAATGAAATTACTTTCTCAAGGTAGCATAGCTAAGAAGTAAATCAGAAATCAAATACAGATCTGTCTCAATCACAGATCCATGTTTTCCATTCATTCACTTACTGAGGGATAACATGTGCCAGGCAGTGTGTTAAATGCTTAGAAAAGAGATCAGATCTCTGCCCAGATGGAACTTACAGTCTACTGGGGAAATCATACATTAAACCAATACATGTAATAAATAGAACCATATACATTATCACATTTGTGAAGGAAAATTACAGTATACTATGAGAATAAATAAGTGGGAGAACAATTCAAGATTGGGTGGTCAAGAAATGTCCCTTTAAGGAAATGAGATCTTTTCTTTTCTTTTTTCTTTCTTTTCTTCTTTTTTTTTAGAAAATGAAACTTAATATATAAAGGATTTTTCTTGGCCAAAATGGAGGAAGGAGCATTCCAGGCAGAAGAAGTAGTGCAAAAGCCCTGAGGCAATGGCTTGAAGACACTGTTCCAGGGGAAGCATAGCTAAAGGCGAAGTTGGTGAGCTACGCAGGACACAGAGATTCAAATTTTATTTTAGATTCAATAGGACCCCTTAAGATTTTATGCAAGGGAGTGATATGATCAAAGGCTAAATCTTTTGTTTTGACATTTCACTGGTAAACTAATGTTACACACACACACACACACACAGAATGCAGCAAACTGAACTGAGTAAATTGAAGCAATGTTGAAGAAAAAAATGCAGAATGCCATCAGTGTAACGCCCAGTTTAAAGCTCTCTAAGAAAGAGGGGAGTCATGTTGACTTTCAAGAGAAAATAAGCCAGTCGCTGTGGCTCATGCCTGTAATCCTAGCACTTTGGGAGGCTGAGATGAATGGGTCACCTGAGATCAGGAGTTCCAGACCACCCTAGCCAACATGTTGAAACCCCGTCTCTAATAAAAATACAAAAATTAGCTTGGCGTGGTGTCTCAGCCTCCTGAGTAGCTGGTAAGTGTGTCGTCACACAAAATGGAAAGTTAATCACTTGAACCGGGAGGGGAATGTTGCAGTGGGCTGAGATCATGCCACTGCACTCCAACCTGGTGACAGAGCAAGACTCCATCTCAAAAACAAAAACAAAAACAAAAAAAGAGAGAAAGAGAAAGTAACCACAGCTAAACCAGTAGCCAATTCTAATTGCAGGGATGGGGCAAAATGGGAAGTATGGATCGGAAGGTGGGTAGGATTAATCAAGAAACATTTCAAAGAGGTAAGATCTACTTAAATGCAAATGCCTCATGAAATCCTAGCGAAAGGGCATTTTTCTGGTAGTATTAATCAGAGTAATTGGATAATCTAAACTCAATTTGGAAAAAAAAAAAAAAGCCATTTTAGGAATTCAGGCATGTGATGATGATGGCTGGACCTGTGACTGAGATCCTAAATGACAGATGATTGGTTGGACCACTGGTGTCTCTGGCAGGCTCTTACCATAGATGATCTTTTAATGCATGTTTTCATTGTACCTTGCTCAGAGAAAACAGATATTTCTTTGGCCAAACAGACACTAGGTGGATGTTGCTTTCCTTCATAAATGAGATAAATTCATTCTGAACCACAAGAAAGAGCTTAAACTCTGGGATAATCTAGACTTCAGTGCCAGCATCATTTCAGCCTTATGGCAGTCCATTAGCTCAAGCAAACCCTGTACAATATTGTCAATTCAATAACATCAGGTCAATGGTAAGGTGTAGGAGATGCAGTTATGTGTACATTAGCATATACTCTCCTACCTGTGCAATAGCAGGGAACCTAATTGACATGTGAAAGTGTTTTGGATATGATGGGTGTGTGGGGGAGGAATGGAGAGAAAGGAAGAGGTCATAATTCAAAATAGTCAATTTATTGGTTGATATTTCCTGCTCTCTACACCTTTAGAGCCAGACATTGCAATCCTCACCTGTGTGATGAATTGTTATTTTCCACATGTGGGATTTAGTTTTCTCCTTCTTGTCCTATCATCTTTGCAAATCTGCTTGCCTCATAGCGGGGTTCTGAGGGTTAATCATTTATTTAGTGTGTAGAAAAGTACTTTGGGCATCTCAGAAGAAATATCTTATATAAGGAATAAATAATACAACAATAACAAGCTGGTGAGTTTTAGTTTGTGTGCACTTCTCATCTCAAGTCCCGCCTGGACCCTAGCAGTTCTTCATCTGTGGGTGGGCAGGGTGAATTAATGAAGTAAAACACACACGTTATACCTGGATCACAAAATAAGTCCAGTGGATAACAGGAGAAGGGCTCCTAAGAGTTGATCTGAAGAGGGAAAGAGACACAGAACAGTAAATAATCTAAAGGGTGGATGCTTAACCTTTTTTTTATTCGAGAAGACCTTCCTAAGACTTCATAGGGTTATATGGGATATTGTGGGATCAATTTCTTATTTATATGCTCTGCCCCACCCCACCCCTGGTTTCCTTTTGAATACGCACTGGTGACCTGCTGGGTGTCTTTTAAGAGATAAAATGTAAGCTCTTTTCTCCTGCAATGTATTTAAAATAAACATTAATATGTAATCACCAAATACAGATTCATAAACAAAAAAATTCTAAGTCTGCATAGACCAATACAAAACTAATAGAAACTAAAACTTCTCTTCTTCATCACACAGTTGTGAATATTGCTCCCCTCAGTCTTCATCTATGAGCAGAGAACCCTGCTACATGAGTGTATAGTCACATAAAATGGAGAAACCCCTCACAGAGACGAATCAGCTATGAACTAAGTTCAGCTAGGGACTGTGGAAACTTCTGCTCTACTAAAAGCCCTGTTTTTCTGATTTTATTCAGATTCCTCAGAGGCAAAGCCTGTGATCAGTTAGATCAGTTTATATGAGGGTGAAACTGGTGCAAACCCAGAGTCACTTATAATCACTTTCCTTGTGCGGGTGCCTCTACCGAGCCGCAAGTAGTCAGAGAGGCTCATCCACAATCTTGAAGGAATTAGTTCAGTCAGTTAGCTTGCTTTCTTCTTAACTTGACTTGAGTTTACCCTCAACTGACAATTAGGATTTTGATAGAAGAAAGAGGAGAAGAAGGAGGAAAGGTAATTTTTGAAACAGGACGGTTTGAGAAAGTGAATCGAAAGTTTAGCTCTCTTGAGTCACTTTTCATGTAAGTAGATGCTCACCTAATTATAACAAAGAATTAGAATCTGATCCAAGGGCAACACAAAGTAATTAGGCATTTGCCAGACAGAAGAGAAGTTATACTTCTAAGTGCTGGAGAAGGAAGTGTGAAGTCTTCAATGGCAATGTTGGCAGGGTTTGAAATTGTCTCTGGGATCTATTTTTTTTTTTCCTGAATCCCAGGTCAAATTAATGAATGAATTATAGACTTCGGGTTGCACTAACTTTGAGGACAATTCTAGTAGTATTGATCAGCAGTTTGCTTTAATTTTCTGTTCACTGTTTGAGCTACTTAGAAAAGATGACTACACTTCTAATGACTCATTGGTATTTGTTTGCCATTTTAGAGTCGTCAGAGTGCTTTCATGCTGAACCTTCTCAATAACCTGGAAACCAGATGGAAGGACTTCACTCAATTCCTCTCAGTAATAAGTGCTGCTCCACTTCTTCTGGAATGAACTTTTCCTGAATTTTTATTTAACTCCTACCACAGTCCCTCTAGCATCCTGCTCTGCAGAAAGAGTGGAGCCTACGGGGTAGCAGGGAGGGAGGAGTGACCCAACTTCTGAACTCCAGGAACTTTAGCCTTCTGTGCTCAGAGAAGCAAACCAGTGTCAGCATATTCAGCTGTTTGGTAACCAGGCAGGCTGCTCAGGGAAGGGCCCAAGGTGAATTGAGTGGCAGCACAAAGAGCAGCTCTGCAGGAGGGTTTCTAATGCCACTGGAGGTTGGGTACGGATGCTCCTTGGAGGACAACCAGCTTGGGCAACACCTCGTAGATGCAGCGGAGTGCAGCCCTACTGGAGGGCAAAGCCGAGGATAGATTTTTATGGACAGGTCTATGGAATGATTTGGAGGCAGAGATGGGAATGAGAGGAAGTGAATCTTCGTTCATTGTACACCTGGGAGGGGGATATCGCATTTTCCCAGGACACCAGGAGGAGAGGAGCATGTCTCCAGGTGGTGTTGCCCACAAAAGCTTGACTGTCTTTGGCTCACTTTATTCAGCAGTGAGGAGACTGCTCACCCTCTTGAGGGTTTAAAGTGATGTAGATGCTTGACAATATCCCTTGATTTCTGTTGTCCATTTTTTATGACAGCAGCATTTACCCCTTGCCTTTGAGGCTGGGATATGTTCTGCAAGAGGCTTTGTCCAGGCTTAGAATTCTAGCTGCTCCTCCTTCCCTCACCTCCCACTTTTCTACAGCCTACTCTTCTTCACATTTGCCAGCTACGCACAAAGTCATTGGATCTGATTCTCTCTAGTGATACAAAATTATTAATTCTGTTCTCCCCTTTCAGGCAGAAAAGAAGGCAGCTTTTCATTCAATGAAGTAAATGCGTATTTGGGGGCGGGGGATGGGTGATGTAACATTTATCAGTTGGAAAAATCAATAATCCAAATATTAGCAGACCTCATATCCTCTTAATAGCCTCATGTTCAATACTTCTTACTCCAGAAAAACTTTCACCTCCTTTGGTTGGAAATCTCCATGGGTAAGGAATATAGATCCCATGCCTGAGGCAAAGACTACATGATTCTATATTCTAAATAGTTTGTGGTGGTACAAAATAAACTGTTTAATTCCAAATATTGAAAAATATTTGTGTTTAATAGTGCTAGTAACCTTTTACCATCAAACATAGTTGCTTATTTATTCATTTAATCATTTAAAGCAATGTATTGGTGGAGAAGCAATTTTAATATTTTAGTACAATGTAATATTCAGTCATGTGAATTCCAATAACATATTAGAAATAGAGTCTCCAGGAAAATCAGACCAAAACTTCACTGAGGTATAAAAGAAATAACTTGTGTTTTGTTTTTTTTGAGACAGAGTCTCACTCTGTCGCCAGGCTAGAGTGCAGACAGATCTTAGCTCACTGCAATCTCTGCCTTCCAGATTCAAGTGATTCCCTTGCCTCAGCCTCCCAAGTAGCTGGGACTACAGGTGCATGCCATCACACCTGGCTAATTTTTGTATTTTTAGTAGAGGCGGGGTTTCACCATGTTGGCCAGGAAGGTCTCGATTTCTTAACCTCGTGATCCACCTGCCTCAGCCTCCCAAAGTGCTGGGATTACAGACGTGAGCCACCACACCCAGCCAGGACTTGTTTCTTTGTTCTCAGCACATTTCCAGTGAATCCCAGCCCAAATGAAGAAAGAGTTACGTAAATTGTGTTGCACAAACTTTAAGGGGAGTTCCAATAGTATCAAACACCAATTTCCTTTCATTTTCTGTTCATAGTTTGAGTCACCTGTTGAGAAGGAGTACACTTCTAATGAATCCCTGGTATTTGCATGCCACGTTAAGAGTTGTCAAAGTGCTTTTGTAAATCTAATTGTTTGTGTCCTCAGAAAAACTCTCTTAGGTAGACAGAACATCTAGGTAAAGGCATTATAAGCATTCCCATTTTACAGGTGAGGAAATTGAAATCCAGAGATGAAAGGATATGCAGATTAAACAAAAGATAGATGTTACCTTTTCCAAATTATTTTAAGCATAATTAGGTCCCTGTTTTTCTTCTTCCACTTTTTGTCAATAATAGGCGTAAGTTGAAACAAAACTTATTTTTGTTGTTATTGAAAGAAAAAAGTATTAACATGTCTGACCTATTCTGATGCTGGCTTTGACTGGCTTCTAGCTCTGGTCCTGACTGGTCTCTGTTCTCTCTAAGTAACACGATTCTAATCAATTTGGACTTCACTTGCTGTCGCGCAGTCCCCAGTGAGGCGTCAACATTCTGGCTACAAATTTGAAAATAAGTTTAGAAAACAATGATAAAAGTAGATATTTCTACCAGAACTAATAGGTATTCCCGGGCAGTTCCTTCTGTATTTTTGCACAGTCTACGCTGTTCATAAATAATGTCAGAAGTGGGCCTTCGCTCCTTTAGCAAGGTGGTCATTTAATGTAAGTAAATCCACATTAAATATTGAAGATCAGAAAAAAGCAGCCTCTTCAAAGAGGTCACATTTAAGTGAAGAAAAAAAAAAAAGAAAAGAAAAACAATGTGTGGGGAGAGGACCAGCCTGGCGCTGGATGGCACAGAGTTAATGGCTCAGAGAGAGCGTGTCCATGTTTTTTAAAGATGTTTTATTACTTACAGAAGGAAGTAGTCTTGAGAGACTGGATACATAAACTGGCTCCAGCCAGCTGCGGCTGTCGGACTAGGAAGGATCCTGTTCAATTAGTGTTGTAAAATAAAATACTTTGTAAAGGAAATAAACACGATGCGAGCTAAGATTCATGCTTTCAAATATACACAAGGTTTGAATTTTTAATTAGGGCTGCTAATTACAGTCATCAGAAAGCAGAACAGAATAGATTTTACCTTACATTTAGCAGACAAGCCTTCAACCCCAGTGTATTTTTCAATTTCATTAATATTTTATGAAAATGGCCCTTGCAGCTTCAGCCTATTCCAGTCTCCTACAAAACTGCCCCATATTATGGATGCCAATGCCTTTAAGCCATGTACATTAGTGTGATGACAAAATGCAAAACAGCATCTTGTCAACCATTGCATCAATTGATTCTATTAGATAGTGTAAAAACAGTTGGGTGTGAGTTATAATCTCAGTGACACTAATGATGAAGCAGGACACTGGCTGAGAGCAGCCATTAGCTATAAGCCAGAAATTAATGATTCTAATATTTTTGAACAAATTAACCTTAATGAACTGGTCTTGCAAATACTGTATTATCTAAAGACAAGTCAGTTAGTGGAACAACACTGTACATGTACATGTACACGTGGTGAATATATATAAATATGGGCATTAAGCAAACACCAAATCTATGTGTAAGGGCTTTATATGTTTATCCCCCTCTCATGCCTGTTTGTACCTCATAAACAATATGGATATAACTAGTCACTTCCTTGATTGTAATGTAATTGGTAGTAATTTGGTATTTTATAAAATTGCCTGTAACATAGTAGGAGCATAAATAAAACATTCCCCCAAAATTAGAGAGTAACTGACTGTAAGAAAACATAATTTTTATATTTAATATACAGAAGATTCTCCTAAATGTAAAGTGATTTTTTTTTGTAAAATAATTACTTCCATTATTGTGAAGAATATCACCTCTTCCCTATCTTGTTCATCTATTTTGTTAGGCTTGGCATTTTGTAAGTAAGGTTTTCTTAAAATAATCCATGCCTGCAGTAGTCCCTGGGATGAAGCAGACTTTTACCCTCTGTAAATACCTTGGAAAAGTTCATACAGTGATGCCAAACCGTGCATTGATGGAATAGCTTTGAAAGTGAAAGAAAATAAAGTCACAAGCACTTTTTGTTCACAGTTTCTGCACAAGAGCAAAAAGCTCTACGACAGCTTTTACCCATTATTTCATTCCCTATAGTGGTTAATGTGGCAGTCAATGGAACTCAGTTAGTTGTAATATATTTGACAGACTTCTCAAATGGAATATGCTACCCTAAAACAGTGCACTGCCAAATTCAACTGTAGTTGAATGTTAATGATATTTCACAGTGGTTTGGTTTGTTGATTTCCTGTGTGTTTCCTCGACACAATGCTACTTGAATTTTTCTCTCTTCATCTCAAATTCTGCACTCATGTGGCCACACTTTTCATTACAGAGGACCTCCACTTTTTTAAAAAGTGCTTTAGTATCCACTGAAACCTGTGGTCCCAAATCCTAGAAACGTATTCACAAATACTGTACGAGACCCAAATGGCTAATTTAAAGAAGAGGAAACAAAAGTAAGGCCCTTGCCAAGAACAGTTTGTTGGCTTAACTTTGACTTGCTTTCCTGGGAAGGAAGAAAACAGAATTTTCAATGTGAACTGTCAGCCCTAGTTATGACAGAAGCTCACTAGTGAGAGATCCAGAGTCAGTCTCTCCTCCATTGGCAGACAGAAGCAAAGAAACCTTCCAAACAGAATTCTTTCAAGCTTCCTCTACAACTCCACTTAAATAATTTACTTTTTATTTTTTTTCTCAGACTATTCTTTTTAAAGTTGTCTGACATGTGCATTGACAAGCATGCTTTACTGCACAAGATGACTTGTGTATTTGGAAATGAAAAAAAAAAAATCACAAAATTCCTCCGACTCTGAGATTATGAGAACTACTTTATTTACTCTGGGGAAATACAGTTAGCCTGTACTCTGTCTCAAGCCAAGAGGACAAAATATATATTAATATAAGTAAAATAGCTGCTGCTGAGGAAGTTTGTTTACTAATTTAAGAACCAAACAAGCGGATGTGTATCTAATTCAGCAGACTCTAACTGGTCATCGAACTGTTTGATTTAGGCAGAAAGGCATTTAATCTGTTTCTTACAACATAACACATTAGTCAGTGAAAACTTAACTTTAAAATGCATCATTTTTGAAGTTCTGATAGTTACAGAAGTATAGTAGTTGAATAAAATGATGTGGAAATAATGTCTTACGTATAGCTACTGATTTTCTAGATCCTTGGCGTCATACTTCAAAATTTATGATGATGCATAGTGACTAAAATAGAAGGTGGAAAGACATCAGGGCTATTTAGGTCTTTTTTAGGCTTTTGGATTATAAATGGAATGATTGACCTGTGCTGGCTAAGTACCTTTACACTGACAAAATATGAAAGACTCTTCCCTACTTATCATACTGTGCAGGGATTAAAGTCAACTTTTTTACAGAGAGAAATATTTTATGAATTTATTTTTAAAAGGTTGTATTTTCTAAGTCATAATAAAATATTCTTCAAATAAAAATTTTTTTCTCCTCCTCTACCTCTAAAATGTTTTTATATAGTAGTGCCTTTTAAAATGGCTCATAGAATTTTATCTAACATACAATTTTGTATTTTATAGAGTAAATTTTATAAGATATGTTATTAAAGATGTTATTACATTTCTTCTTCATATCCTCTTCCTCATTTATAAATCTTTCAATTGTTACTAAGGAGAAAAAACCTGACATAGAGGATGTTGCTTGACCACAGGTATTTAACATTAACCACTTCCAAATCTACGAATTCTTCACTATTGGATGGGAACATAGTACTTTATTACCAGACCTACAGTTATATTCAGACCAAAGCAACAAGTTGTATAATTGCCCTAGAATAAATTGCTCTGAAATACACTTTCAACTTTCCATGACAGATCTACCTAGAATTACATTGAGATTATAGTAAATACTGAGGATAGGCCAGTCCAACTTTTCCTAGTGGCCTACAAGGCATTTATTTCTAACTACAAATTTTTAAAATTTGCAATTAATGAATATTTTGGAATTTAAGGGAAAATAGTCGCTAGAAAAATTTTGATTTGCTAATTAGCCAAATAGAAGATATTGTAAAATTCACTTGATTAGGAATTTGAAATGCAGGTCTGCAGCATCCCATCTACCCAAAAAACATATGCTATATATATACACACACACACACACACACATACAGTATATTTATGTACTATATATACATAAACATTGGTAGTTTATAATCTCCATCTATGTAGTGAACTCGAAGTGATTACTTTTTATATCTGCTTTAATATTTATTAATTCATTCATTTACTCATTCATTTATTTTTATTTTATTCTTATAGCATGTATGAATTTATCATCTGCAGCTGTGCTGTACTATGGCCACATGTGTTTCTCAAGCACTTGAATTGGACTAGTCTGAATTGAAGTATGCTATAACTGAAAAATAAACACCAGATTTCTCATTAATATAAAATTCAATTGATTATGTGTTGAAATGATAATTTTTTTGTCTATTGTGTTAAGTCAATCATATTATTAAATTTAACTTCACTGGTTTATTTTTTACATGTGAGTATTAGACAATTTAAAGTTACATATGTGACTCATTATTTTCTGTGGGACAGTGTGCTAATCTACAAGGTAGTCAATACGATGATAAGCTCTGAGGATTCTAAGATGAAAACAACAGTGACTTGGCCTTCAAGAAGCTTAGTTTAATGCTATCATGGAAAGTGTGGAGTAGAAATTCTAACTATATTATTTTCTAGTGGCTTGATATCCAAAGCTAAATGCCTTTTCATATTGCTCTTTCTTTTGAGTCAGTATTCATAATATATAGAAGTCATTTAGCACTTGCAATGTTCTGAAGAACTCCGTGTTTTTGTCAGATTACCCTTGCACTGGGTTGAAACAACTTGGATGCTAAGTGGAATTGGCCTATTATGCTAACGTTTTACTTCAGGAAGACTTCAGTCACTATTCAAAACGTCAGCCCCATAGAGAGGCAGAACCCACTGCCAAACCTCCAAAGCAGGCACTGGAGCAGGTTTCCCAGAGACGGTTGTTCTGGTGGTTGGCATTCCACATCCCTACTTAGCTTAGGGCTGATGACAGGATCACTCAGGGACAGGGGTACACTCAGTTGTCTTCTCTGGGAGTAGAGTTTTTCTCTATAGCTGTGAGTTTGGCCTCATGAACTTGATACTCCCACCACTATTGATCTGGCCCAAGTGGCAAATAGTGAAATATGCTATCCTTGGAAAAGAGACGTTATATGGGGAGATTTTGCTCCATGAAAATGAGCATGCTACCTCACTCATATGATATCCATGGCAGTGCTGGACCACATTAATTATTTTCCAGAACCATGAACAGTAGTTTAGCTTCCCAACAAACACTTTTATTTCTGCCACAGCCAGATGCTCTCCTTGTCTCCACAACAAAATGTTTTAATGATCATAAGCAGTTATATTTTTTCACATTTTCCTCAGAGTGGCTTTTATTAAAGTCAGTTCATTTATGCTTGCACATACACAAAGCTTAATTTCAAGGAGGAGTAAAAGGAATTTTTGATATCCCAGCAACGGCATTTTCTTTATGACAGTTCTAAAATGTTTTGCCTGTGGGGAAAAGAGGTGGAGTTAGTGACTTGGCAGTCATTAAGGCAAATGCAGCCTTGTTAGGATAGACAAATCCACTTGCCTGAGTTTACTTTCTGGTCTAGGCTCCCCCGCTTACCACCTGATTGGATAGTGGTGGGGACCGAATGACAAGAATGACAAAGGCCACAGGGCCATCACTTTGTGGCTGGAATTGATGGCTCTGTAAGTACAGTTTTTCCGCTTCAATACATTTAAACACCAAATGGTTCACCTAAAGTACCTCAGATTTGCTTCTATTCTTATTTACAACCCCTTTACAACTGAATTAAAGCCCTGAAAGACAAGAGCACTGACTGCAAACATTTTTATTGTTCAGATGGTTAACTAAAACCTTTATTTCTGTAAACTTTGATTTTAATTTCCCACATTACACTGACCTGTACTTCTGTAAACTTTTGATTAAGAATGTTCATATGATATTTTACTAAAATGTGTAATTGGGTCTCTGACTCCACAGTAGATAGCCAATTCTCTCACATTGTATAACATTTCATCAATTTAATATGCTTTTCACAAATATTATTAAGAAAAATTATTATAATATTAACTAGAGAAATAATATTAAGCCCTTCCCTAGTTGAATATATGCAATAATAGATTACTCTGGATCATTTTCTAGTAAACCCTAATAATAACCTTTGAAAGTAATTCTTATTACAATGGTAAACAGAATGAAATTTCATTGCTCAGGATGACATATTTTAATCAAAATGTCTGATGTCAAATGTTTAAAAATTAAAATATTACATTTTTGTTTTTATATGTTGTACTACATAATAAAAAATAGTTGAGCTAGCAACATTTCATCGGCAGATAAAGCACAGTATTAGCTGAACGTTTTAGTTGACACATGCAAAAGTCCTTTTGATTATCTTTTATATTCCAGTGGGAATAACATTTATGGCAATTATTTTAGGAAAATTAGTTACCTACAAATTCTACAGTTGCCTTCAGTCAAATCAGAGCCAATTTTAGATTAAAGATCATTTTGGTCAATTTGAAAAAGAAAAAAATAAAAGGTTTGACATATGTAAAAATAAATGGGTCATGGGAAAGCCATATCAGATTGCATCTTAGGGGTATTTTATCATTTAAGTAAACTTATACTTGTATAAAATAGCACTTTAACAATAAGCAAAATATGAAGGCACTAAGGTTAGGTTGAAAATTAGCCTATAAACTACCTTGCTATTTTGGTAGTTAACAGAAGAAAATTCTTATAACTATTCTATATCTTAATTAGAAAATATGTTAAATAGTTAATTAATTACATGAATCCATAAGCACTTAATATTATAGTTATCTCTAGGTGCATTAAAGGATGAATTACTAATATTTTCTACTGTTAATACATGGTTAATTAATGATTAAACAGTGTTTTACTGCTCACTCATAAATGATTTATTATAGTTACTTAAACAGTTTTCCAGATTTGAGTGCCTTAAATAGATATCTTAACATTACTTTCCAGGTTTAACTTCTTTCCATTGTATTGGTTACTGTGTGTTCCATTGTATTATTCTGATCTCCTTTTAACTATTAATAGCAAATATCTTAATTACCTGGACAGTGAGAACTAATCCATTGGCTTGTACGAATTTGACTACTAGAGTTGAATACAAAGAGGGGCATGGGTCTTTTTGTGTCAGTTCAGCTCTGCTCTCTGCCTCATGGGTAGGTGTTCTTAAACTATGAGTGGGAGAAGGAACTATGAGATATTGAACCTAACAAACCCAAATGGCAATTCATCTTAAAATGCATTTCCTGTTCTGGTACCTAAAGTGTTCTCAGGTTGATTCCAGTTGTGACTGAGATGAATGTACTTTGCAGGTTTGCTTAAGCAGGGATATCTTCTCTTGTGGTGGCCAGTTATGGGACTGCAGAGACCTTCTCTTGGTCATGTGGCCTGTGACTCAGGTCAGTACATCTATGTATTTCCAGGCATTCTGCAGGTGAGAGAGCATCTTTCACCTCTCACAGTGCAGTTCATTTACTGATGGCCCATACAGTGAGATATAACAGTGATGGAGTTTGTACTTGCTGGAAACTGATTCTTTATCACACATAGGCTTGTCATTGCTTCTGGATTTGCCTAGAGTCTCCCAAAATGCAATTACATCTTCTGATATGTACCTGAGAACAAGATTGAGGTGTTTTTCTTCCCATTTTGGGAAACTACATGGAAATAGCTTCTGGGTTGTGACATTGCAACCCTAATGGTTGTCTCTATGTATCTATTTGTCCTTATCAGGGAGTCTGTGGCTGCTAGGAGACTGTGCTTAGTTGGTTTAGAAATGACAGTAATGCTCTGAAAATGGCTTTCCTTTTCTAGAAAATGACAGGTATGTGGTAAGGGTGAAACTACTAAAATTAACTCTCTTTTCTCCCATCTTTAAAAAAAAGATAGAGCTTTTAAATATAGACTGTCAGAGGGAATGCACTGGTTTCACATCAGCTAATGAAAGACAGAAGTCAAAGTCTTACAATCGTCTTAAAAATACTGATAAGCCTTATCTGATAGAAACTTAACTATATTCTTGCACTGTGAACGATTTTGCAATTATTTGCATTTTCTGCTAAATACAAAATTCTAAATAGAATTCACGTCATGTAAAAAAATTATTTTATGTCTTTTTAAAAAAATAATTTAATGTACATTTAAGGTAATATGGCACTTCTATGTCTCTAAAAATAGCCATAAAAAAAAAAAAGTCAAAACATTAATGCAAACTTGAATGGAGAAGCCAGTATGTTGTGGGGTTGTTTCTTTTGATAGAGATAAACTTGAAGATGTCCTAAAATACAGGAGAAAAATTGGTTAAGTATTACTGAATAATGTTATTTATTAATCACAATTGTAGTTTACAAAGACTAACCCTAGTTACGTATTTGGATCAAGGAACGATAATCTTAGAATTACAAAATGCTGTAGAACAGGTCAATATATTGATTAATAAGAATTATGTAATTACATGTGATAGAACAAAAAAGTACTTTTGATGTGCATTTCTATAAACTGTTAGAAAAAAAATTCATATTTGCCTTTACAATTCAAGTAATATTTGGGGTTAAGATTTTGAAATTATTTTTATATCACCCATTGCCAGGGAAGTTTTGCTGGAGGTAAGTTTTAAAAATGTATTTGCATTTTGTTAAGTGTCAGCCTCTCATGAGGCAGGGATTGAATACTTAAAAACTTAAAGAAGGAGACTCTAAATAAAAAACATGGCTATTTAAATGTTTTACAAATTTTATACAAGTTTAAAGCAAATTAGTATTAGTCTATTATAACTTGTGTAGGTCATTGTAGATACTTTTAGCTTGTTTCATCAGTGGAAGTTTCCATTATCCACTCATATTTGATCTTTGAGCTGTAGAATCAGTTCTCATTCATTCACTCACTAATTCACCACTCCGTCACTGACTTTTGTTGAGTATCTGCCATGTGACTAGCACTGGACCAAGGAAGCACAGGGAACCCAATTTGAAAAGGAAACCATCATTTTATTGTAATTATTCATGAGTAATTACAATATTGTGGTATTCTACACAGAGCTGAATGACTCATTAACAAAACAAAATGTCAGTAGCCAAATGTCTATTTTTTTCTTTGATCATAGAAATGACTTACAATGAATCTGATAAAAATTATTTTAGACATTGGCAGGCCCATCATCCAAAGAAATTTTGCATTTGGTTGCAGCTTCCACTATCCAGGGACTAGTCAAAGATAAATTCTCTTATAGTGACCTCAGAGAATAAAAGTTATTTCTGCATAATTTAAGAATAAAAATGAACTAAAGTTCTAGAGAATGCAGATCTTCATGTTAAAAACAAAGAGGTTCCAACTTTATTTTCAAAGATCTAGTCCTTTCTTTTTGTATTGCTCCTTATAGAACTACTGTGTGCTTTGTGTGAGAATACTCTTATTAGAGAAGGAACAATGCCCTTGACTGTCATCAAGGGTAAGCCGTGACCAAGTGACCAGGTGTGATCAAAGAGAAAGGGGTGAAGCAGTATGTTGCTTAGGCTCCTATTTGCCTTTATTATGATTAAAAGGGGTTTTTATAGTTGTACAAGGTAACTTTGGGGCCAAATTATGCTCTCAATACTAATGAGGTAGACAGGAATGGAGGAGCTTTTTAACCTGTAGGACCTGAACCCATATGGATAAGCCAAGTAGGCTGGAGACTCCCTTATACTATAGGCGAAATTTTAAGAGCATATGAATTTTTTAAGAAAGGATCTCTAACTTTCATTTGATTTTTCCAGGGTCTATCTCCCAAAAAGGAATAATAATCGCCGTCAAAAATCATTTGAGTGACAATACTATTGCATCAATATACGCTCTTTTAATTCTGGAATTCCAAGCTTTTTATTATGAAACTGTTTTCTTCAAATCAAGACTATGCAAAGTTGTGCGAATAGAAAGCTAACGTTCATTATTTTACATTAAACAAGTGGATTTCTGTATTCTGCTTTAGCCTGGGTATGCAGACATGACCAGAAAGTATATGCTGCTGGGAGACAAGAAAAGAAAGTTTCAAAAAAATAATTTTTGTCACATTGATGGACTCCATAACCTAAAATAACTTCTTTGGTCTTATATATGTACTTGGCACAGACATTTTTATATAACTTTCTAAATCTTAGACTTGTAATTTTTCTTGGGCAATTGACCTTGAAAGAGTTTCTATTTTCAAGCAGAGATAAACTAACTTAATATATTTATGTCTCTCAATTATGGGTAATTGTTCCCCATTAGTGTATTTTTTTGACTTCACCCATGCTACTTGAAAACTTTAAACAGTAATACTTTATTGTATCCTAAAGCTACCATATGTCATTTTCTACCTTCCTAAGATAGACATCAGGTGTCAGAAAACGGTAAGCTCTCAGTAGTTAAAGTTTAAGGTAATAGTCCTTGGCATGTCTAAATGCACTTGAAAAAAGTTTTTCTATGAATAAAAGATGTGGAATAGTCGGTTATGCTAAGATACCATTTCTAAGCACATAATCATTAAGATAATAAAAATTTTCTAGTACAAGTAAATGCTTTGATTTTACTTAATCAGAGATCTTTTATACAAATTAATAGATTTAATCAACTTAAACTGGTATAGATTTAAAAAGCCAACAAAAAACAACCATCCTCCAACATAATCAATAAATTATCTTTTCTTAAACCATATTTGATGGCATATATTCATTCTGGCATTGAGCTCTGACAAATCTGTTAAGCATAAGTGTTCCAGTGAAGAAAGGAGAAATTATATTTATTCCAGTCTAAACTATGTCCTCGCATAACTTGGTGGAGTCTAAATTTATGATATCCACCTAGGAAATTCCCATTTACAATGCCAGATATAAGCAAAAAGCTCAAATTACTTATAGGTACAATATTTCAACAAGGGAATTCCAGATAGAACTTTTATAGAATCACACATAGCATGGCTCACTGTATTAGAATACTAGGTTCAAGTGGCAGATCCCTTTTGAGGTTAGTTTAGATTAAAACAAATTTATTAATAATCAATGCAGTCATATGACCAAAAATGTTATCAGCTGATCCAAGATGGAAAACAACAGGAAACAAGCCAAGAATCATTTTATTTTTGCCCTTCTTACTATATGCATTGGATAAGAACCCCATTGGCCTTTTTTTAGCTAGTAATGTCTAATGCAGGAAGACAGGAATAAGCAGAGTAGAAAGTACCTGTCAGCTCTATTTCCCACTCTCCTTGATTAGCATGAAACATTAATAGGGCTTTCAGAAATTCTGGCCTGAAATGGGCTTTGCCTGAGAACGTGTCTGTCTTTACTGCACAAAAGCCACTGTCATTAAAAAAGGGCAGAAAACTAAAGAAGACTCCTTCTTGAAATTTATACCTTTTCTCATACAATGACAAATTATTTTAATAATGGGAATCACACACACTGCCATTTGTATAATGTTTCCCATAAAATTTCCCCATTAAATTTGTTCCTTTACTTGACTCATCTCTTTTTTTAAAAATAATGACACATACAAAATGATACATCATGCTTTCTTATAAAGAATTGAAAATGAACATACAGTAATGGGTTAACATACATTTTAATAAAATTTTCATTGTTGTGCATTTCACTTTTCGATACTGAAAACTAAGGATGTTCCAGTAACCTCAGGCAATGCCTAAGGATAAAACAAATCATATGGTGGTGAACTATTTTCACCTATTTATTCTTCTACAGAAAAAATATTCAAAATACCAAAGAAAATCAAATGTGCACCAAAATAATTATATCTGGTCTTATGATCCCTTGCTACATACCACGTGTAACCATATATAATAAAAATAAAATCAAGAAATGCTTTTGGAATTTCTGGAATTCTGGGGGCAGTGACATATTGCTTATTTTTATTTAACATGAGTGTCAGATTGATTTTAATTCTCCAAGATAACCCAAAAAAATGAAAAGACATGGTGGGGTTCCAGTAAGAAGGTCATGGATCACAAAATACAGCTTTCAGTCCCTTAAAAAGCTGTACCCAAATTAAAATTAATAATTGTAATATTTCGTTTTCACGTATAGAAACTTTTGATTTAAGTTGAGTGCTTGTTATATTTTTGTAGGCAGCTAGTTTACGAAGAAATATGCATGTTATGGAACCTGTACTTACAGACAACATGTCAGCCAGCACGTTCAGTGTCATTGTGTATGATTTCCTAAGAGGGCAAACAGAGCAGAGAACTGCCCTAGGTAAAATGAGGTGTCTTCCAGAATTTTAGTAAAAAGTACACTTTGTGGAAAACATACCAATTGCCCCATTTTCACCACTTTTCTCTAATGGGGAAGCCCACATGAAATGAGGTGCAAATTAAATGTGTATCCAATTTCTTTCTGGTGATTTTATAAGTGTAAAATTCTTACAGCATTTTATAGGCAGATTCAGTAGGTACCAG
>NC_045455.1:37592065-37709152 GCF_002776525.5 Piliocolobus tephrosceles
AAAACCAACCCTAGGGAAAAAAGAACAAAGATGGAGGCATCACATTGCCTGGCTACAAATTATACTACAGAGCTATGGTAACCAAAATAGCATGGCACTGGCATAAAAACAGGCACATAGACAAATGAAACAGAATAGAGAACCCAGAAATAAATTTACACACTTACAATTAACTCATTTTTGACAAAGGTACCAAGAACATACACTGGGGAAAGGACACTTTCATCAGTAAATGGTACTGGGACAACTGGATATCTATATGCAGAAGAATGAAACTATATTTTCATCTTTCACCATACATAAAAATCAATTCAAAATGATTAAATACTTAAACTCAAGACCTGAAATTATGAAACTACTGGAAGAAAACATGGGGGAAACACTCCTGGACTTTGGTCTAGGCAAATATATCTTAAGTAATACCTCAAAACCAGAGGTGATCAAAACAAAAATAGACAAATGGGATCATACCAAGCAAAAAATTTTCTCCACACCAATGGAAACCATCAACAAAGTGAAGAGAAAACCCATAGAATGGGATAAAGTATTCATAAACTATCCATCTAACAAAGTATTAATAAGATTAATAATCAGACTACATAAGAAACTCAAATAACTTAATTGGAGAAAAAATAATAATCTGATTAAATATTTGGCCAAAGAACTGCATAGACATTTCTCAGAAGAAGACATACAAATCGCCATAACATCAGTATTTACCAGATAAATCACTAATTACCAGAAAAAAGGCATAACATCAGTAATTACTAGATAAACGTAATTTAAAACGACAGTGAGATTTGTCCTCCAATTAAAATGGCTTTCATCCAAAAGACTGGCAATAACAAATGCTAGCTCAGATGTGGAGAAAGGGGAACACTTGTACACTGCTGGTGGGAATATAAATTGGTACAGCCACCATAGAGAACAATATGGAAGGTCTGCAAAAAATGAAAAATAGAACAACCCTATTGTATTAGTTCATTCTCACATTGCTATAAGAACTTCCTGAGACTGGGTAATTTATAAAGGAAAGAGGTTTAATTCACTCAAGTTTTGTATGGCTCGTGAGGACTCAGGAAACTTACAGTCATGGCAGAAGGTGAAGGGGAGGCAGGCACCTTCTTCACAAGGCAGCAGGGGAGGGAATGACCACAGCAGGATCTACCAGACACTCATAAAGCCATCAGATCTCATGAGTACTCACTCATTATTATAAGAACAGCATGAGGGAAACTGCCCCCATACTCAGTTACTTTCACCCAGTCTCTCCCTTGACACATGGGGACTATGGGGATTATGGGGATTATAATTCAAGACAAGATTTGGGTATGGTCACAAAGTATATCTAACTATATCACCTGTCACCCAGTAATCCTACTACTGAACTTTCATCTAAAAGATAGGAAATCAGTATGTCAAAGCAGTATCAGAACCCTCATGTTTATTGCAGCACTGTTGACAACAGCCAAGTAATCAAAGCAACCTAAGTGTCCATCAACAGATGAACAGTTAAAGAAAATGAGATACGTACATAAAATAGAATATTACTCCTCCATAAAAAAGAATGAAATCCTGTTATTTGCAACACCATAGATGGAATTGGAGGACATTATGTTAAGTGAAATAAACCAGGCACAGAAATACAAATATTGCATGTTCTCACTAAAATGTGGGAGCTAAAAAATAAAATTGAACTCATTTATAGAGAGAGTAGAATGATGATTACCAGAGACTGGGAAGGGTATTGGGGAGGGAAGGATAAAGAGGGAATGGATAAAAAGTACAAATACACAATTAGATAGAAGGAATAAGATCTAACATTTGGTAGGAAAACAGGACAACTATAGTTAACAATAATTTATAGTATATTTCAAAATAACTAAAAGAATAGATTTAGAATGTTTCTAACATAAAGAAATGATAAATGTTGGAGGTGATGGATATGTTAATTACCCTGATTTGATCATTGCACATTGTATGCTTGTATCAAAATATCACATGTACCCCCAAAATATGTAAAACTGTTCTGTATCCATAATAATTAAAAAGGACAATTGTCAAGATTTGAGACTCTAAAAAATTAAATTCTAACAATTCCTAATGAAAAGTCATTTTCTACCAAACCTCAACAACAGTTGAAATATTTGGTTTTAGATGGTATGTTGAAAATATGGTAAATTTAGTCTATTATCCAACAAGTCATAAGACATATATTGAAAAGTAAACTAATACATATACAAATATATTTGAAAACAAGGGGAATGCTTGCTTAAGAATTAACAGATTAATATGTAACTAAAAAAGGAAAGCAGATATGAAGAACTAGCAATGAGCTAAGAGTATAACCATAGGCAAAGGCCTTCCCCAAACAGGCATATACTAAAATCTGAGAAGTTTAAAAGAGGTATTTTTCAAAAAAGGTGAAAGTGTAATAATGCATCAATTAATCTTTCAGGAGGGCCAACACTGTGAGAGAGTGACAAAAAATCCCCCAAAATGAAAGAATTAACATATATAGCAGGGTATTTACAGAACAATTAGAAGAAACTTCAGAGAAGTATGCTTCATATAGTCAGAGAGATAAAAGTAAATCATTTACATGAAACAAGATGAACTAATCATGAAAAATAGGGATATACATGTATATTTATAAATATGTAATATACAATTACTGAAATAATATTCAATAAATAAACAATAAAATATTTCAACTTTAAATGAAGTCATGAGATAAAAGCAATGGAAGGTGAAATATTAAAGAAAAATAAAAATACATGTAAGAGATTACTAAAAGGTCCAAATCTTAAAATTTCAGAGGACAGAATGTAAGGAAGGAAAAGGAAATACATAAGTCAATAATGGCCAAGAATTTCCCAGAGCTAAAGAAATACATATGTTGTGAGGTTTGTAGCAAAAATTTGCACTACTTATCTGAGAACTCTCTAGAAGAAAACTAAGCTTAAAATGGTAAGCATTGAGAAGAAACAAACACAAATTCTCTTCAGAGAGCTAAACTTCAAACACAGGGCTCAAAGAATTCTCATAGTAAAATTCCAAGGAATATGATACCAATATAAAAGTCACAAAACATTTTAAGAAACAAATCACTATCAGTAAGTCAACAAAGCAAGAAATCACTGAATCAGATCTGGAAAAATATGTCAACATTAAACTAATCAGATTTAAAACATAAAATAAGCAAACAATACGTTTGAAAATTAAGAAGTGAAATGAAAACATGAAGAGATTATCAAAAATACTAAGGCAATTTTAAAAACATATGAATGGAACATAAGAAGTTGAAAAAAATTGTAATTTTACTTAGAAGTTCAATAGATGGCATCAACATCAAATTAGACACCATTAAAGAAAGAATAAGAGAACTGGGTGATACACCTGAAGGAATTACCCTAAAGTCATTAAAGAGAGCTAAAGATATGGAAAATGAGAAAAAGAGCTAAAAGGCATGGAAGACAGAGTAAGGTTTTGCATCTGCTTAGTTTCAGAAGGAGAGGAAAGATAAAGAATGCAGCAGAGCTTTGGGAAACAGTTTGTAAGTTCCTCAAAATGTTAAACACAGATTTATTCTATCACCCAGCAATTACATTTCTAGGTATCTATCCAAGAGAATTGAAAACATGTGCCTACACAAATATTCATACAGGCATTATTTATAATAACCAAATAGACAACACAAATGTCCATCGATGAACAGGCCAATTAATAAGCAAAATATGGTATATGCACATAATGAAATTTCATTTGGCAATGAAGTACTGACATATACAACGACAAGGATGCACCTTGTAAATATTATAGTAACTGAAAGAAGCCAGTCACAGAGGTCCATATATGGCATGATACCATTTATATGAAATTTCAGAATAGGCAAATCTGTGGAAACAGAAAGTAGATTTCTGGTTGCCAGGGTATGAATAAGAATGTTGTGGCGAGAAGGCATAAAGACAATGGAGAGTGACTGCTTGTAGGTACAAACCTTTGTTGTGTGTTTTTTAAAAAGTTCTAGGGTTCACGTGTACAACGTGCAGGTTTTTTACATAAGTATACACGTGCCATGTTGGTGTGCTGCACCCATTAACTCGTCGTTTACATTAGGTGTTTCTCCTAATGTTATCTCTCCCTCCTCTCCCTACCCTACAACAGGCCCCAGTGTGTGATGTTCCCCAACCTGTGTCCAAGTGATCTCATTGTTCAATTCCCACCTATGAGTGAAAACATGCGGTGTTTGGTTTTCTGTCCTTGTGATAGTTTGCTCAGAATGATGGTTTCCAGCTACATCCATGTCCCTACAAAGGACATGAACTCATCCCTTTTTATGGCTGTATAGTATTCCTTAGTGTGTATGTGCCACATTTTCTTAATCCATTCTATTATTGATGGACATTTGGGTTGGTTCCAAGTCTTTGCTATTGTGAATAGTGCCACAATAAACAAACGTGTGCATGTGTCTTTATAGCAGCATATTTATAATCCTTTGGGTATATACCTTGTAATGGGATGGCTGGGTCAAACGGTATTTCTAGATCTAAAACCTTGAGGAATCGCCACATTGTCTTCCACAATGGTTGAACTAGTTTACAGTCCCACCAACAGTGGAAAAGTGTTCCTATTTCTCCACATCCCCTCCAGCACCTGCTGTTTACTGACTTTTTAATGATCACTGTTCTAACTGGTGTGAGATGGTATTTCATTGTGGTTTTGATTTGCATTTCTCTGATGGCCAGTGATGAGCATTTTTTCATGCATCTGTTGGTGGCATAAATGTCTTCTTTTGAGAAGTGTCTGTTCATATCCTTTGCCCACTTTTTGATGGGGTTGTTTGATTTTTTCTTGTAAATTTGTTTGAGTTCTTTGTAGATTCTGGATATTAGCCCTTTGGCACATGCACCCTAGAACTTAAAGTATAATTTAAAAAAAATAAAAATAAGGCTTTAGCCGTCTTTTTAAAATAAGTAATAAATAAATAAAATTAAAAAGTTCTAAAATGAGGCCAGTCATGGTGCTTCATACCTGTAATCCCAGCACTTTGGGAGATCAAGGCAGGTGGACCACTTGAGGCCAGGAGTTCAAGACCAGCCTGGCCAACATGGTGAAACCCTGTCTCTACTAAAAATACAAAAATCAGGTAGTCGTGATGGCATGTGCTTGTCATCCCAGCTACTCGGGAGGCTGAGGCAAGAGAATCTCTTGAACCCAGGAGGCAGAGGTTGTAGTGAGCTGAGACCACAGCACTGCACTCCAGCCTGGGTGACAGAGCGAGACTGCCTAAAACAAACAAACAAACAAAAAGTTCTAAAATGAGATTATACTTATGATTGCAGAACTATTAAAATCTGCAAATCTGTTAAAAACCATTGAATTTATGTACCATAAAGCCTACTGTAAATGGGTGGACTTTATGATGTATAAATTATATCTCAATGAATAGGTAAAAAGAAAAGTGACAGAACATAAAAAATAATGGAGTTGAGCCAATAATTTAAAATATTAATAACTGGGAGTCTCTCAAAACTAATAAAAACACCAATACTTAGGTTCAAAAATTTGAATGAATCCCAAGCAGGATAAATACATTCTTAAAAATACACATTTAGACAAATCAAAATGAATAGCAAAACAACAATGTTTCTAAATTTGGTTGAACTTCTATTTCCTCCTGATTAGGTTAAAATGGGCACTCTGAGGGGAATATCACAGAAGTGACCTGGTGCTCTTCTCCCTGTTTTCCATCAGTTGACACACAATGTTGACTTGTACCGTCACTAGTGATGTTGATTTTGATCACTTGAGTCAAGTGGGCTTTGCCTAGTTTCTCCATTGAAAAGGTTACTATTTTATCTTTGATGAGAAATATTTTTTGAGGAGCTAATATGAGACTATGTGAATATCTCATTCTTCATGTATTCTCACCCACTAGTTTTAGGCCAATGGAAACTTTTTTTTTTTTTTTTTTTTTTTGAGACAGAGTTTGCTCTGTCGCCCAGACTGGAGTGCAGTGGTACGAACTCGGCTCACTGCAACCTCCACCTCCTGGCTTCAAACGATTCTCCTGCCTCAGCCTCCTGAGTAGCTGGGATTACAGACACATGCCACCAGGCCCAGCCAATTTTTTGTATTTTTAGTAGAGACGAGGTTTCACCATGTTAGCCAGGATGGTCTGGATCTCCTGACCTTGTGATCCGCCCACCTCAGACTCCCGAAGTGCTGGGATTACAGGCGTGAACCACCACGCCCGGCCCAATGGAAACATTTTTATTCCATTGTTCTTTCCCATACCTTTTGGTGATATTTTACTATAAGAAAGACTTTTTTCTCCTAATTTCTTTTTTGTTTTATTTGTCTATTTACATTTGTGTAGAATCATGTACTATTTTACTTAATGAGATAATCTATTACAATCATTATTGACACTCAAATTGTTTCATATTTGTCCAGTGGAAGCCATTACAAGCTTTTGACATCTCACCATAATTCTTTTATTGCTTCTTTACTTTATGTCACAATATAATATTATGATTAACTTTATACATTTTCTGCCTGGCTCTAGAATCAGGCATTTCTCCAAGAATCCCTAGCGCTCTATACTGAAGAATGGTATATATAAAACAAGATCAGGGTAACAGGTATCCTCATTGCCATTGGTGTTTTGCTATTCCCAGGTCCATTCAGTAGATACAGCCAGGAAGTATTTTTCTGTGTACAGATACACACACACATACACACACATATACACAAGTATGAAAGCATAACTATACATTTACATCTATATCTATTTCCATACCTATTTCTCTATATAGAAAACCATCAGCTCATAGCAGTACCTCCAATGCCAATCCAACACCATAGGGTTCATTGTGTTTTTCTCCTGTTTCACATTGGTAACTCTCTTCTCTGAGAATGAGAAACCTGGCTTCCATTCTCCTCAATATTTTCTCCATACCCATAATTGTAACCAATCTCCCAACCGAAGCAGAGCTGTAATTTTCTTACTCTTCTTCCTGAAGGCCCTGACACTGGCTGAACTGCCACCTGCTTGGCTGGCTTTCTCCTGAGCCTGACTGGAAGCTGCCTTACTTAGATCTTTCCCTGCATTGGTCCCAGTCTTTGTCCACTGCCTTTCTCGCTCAGGCCTAATGACTTTCCTTTTAAGTTTTTTTTTTATTTTTTATTTTATTTTAAGTTTTGTTTTGTTTTGTTTTTGGAGACAGGATCTTGGTCTGTTACCCAGGCTGGAATGCACTGGTGCTATCACAGCTCACAGCAGGGCAGCCTCAAACTCCTGGGCTTAAGTGATCCTCCCTCTTTAGCCTCCTGCGTAGCTGGACCTACAGGTGTCCACCAGCACACCTGGTTAATTTTTCTGTTTGAATTTTTTTGTAGAGACAGGGTCTTGCTATGTAACCCAGGCTGGTCTTGAACTCCTGGGCTCAGTGATCTTCCCTCCTCGGCCTCCCAAAGTGCTGGAATTACAAGCCTGCACCACTGTGCCCTGCCCACTTTTCTGCTTTAATAGAGTAACATTTGAATATTCACAGATATTTAAGGAAAAAGGTAAAGCAGTATGAGCGATTCAAAGCACAACTATGCCAACTTAATTTGGTTCTTAACGTTTCAACCGTAATTGTAGTATACTTCTAGATAAAAACTATCCACAGCTCTTCCAACACAGAAAATGGTAAAGTTATAGTAAATCCCGTCACACTGGAAATGTGTCAAATACTAGCTGTTTAGGTGCACTGTGCATTGCATCTTGATTTTTCCTCATCAGAAAAAGGGCTTATCTGTAATTCACAATTAGTGTCAGCTACCCGATGATTTAAAAAGTATGAAATATTGCCTGTCAGGTTGCTCCTTAAATTTTTAAAAAATTATGCAATATTCTTTAAAGCAATATTATAGACATGGAGCATTTAGGAAATTCTATAATGAATTTGATTAAATATGACAGATACAATGTAGATATTTTACAGAATATTACAGGTAACAGCATTAAAGCATCAGAATTTAATCAGAATTGTGAAGGGAATTTAAACTTCTTTTTCAGATGCTTTAACATTCCTATGAAACTTTTTGTCTTATGATAAAATATTTAGCTACAGTACACAGAAGATACTAGATACATAGGCAGGTATCAATGTGGGAAACTCTTATTTTATTTATTTATTTTTAAAATTTTTTATTTTTGTTTTTTTGTGAGCACATAGTAGTTGTATGTAATTATGAGTTACATCAGATATTTTTATACAGGCATTCAGTGCATACTAATTGCTTCAGGGTAAATGGAATATCCATCACCTCAAGCACTTATCGTTTGTGTTTCAAACAATTCAACTATACTTTTAATTATTTTAGAGACAGAGTCTTGCTCTGTCACCCAGGCTGGAGTGCAGTGGTGCCATCTTGGCTCACTGCAACCTTCACTTCCTGGGTTCAAAAGATTCTCAAGCCTCAGCCTCCCAGGTAGCTGGAATTAGAGGTGTGCATCACCACGCCAGGCTAATTTTTGTGTTTTTAGTAGAGACGGGGTTTTGCCACATTGGCCAAGCTGGACTCGAGCTCCTGGCCTCAAATGATCTGCCCACCTCAGCCTCCCAAAAGTGCTGGGATTACAAGCATGAGCTACCACACCTGGCCTACTTTTAGTTATTTTGAAGTGTACAATTTAGTTTTTTACTATAGTCACCCTGATGTGCTAGCAAATACTAGGTCATTCATGCTTTCTATATATATATTTTTTGTACCCATTAACCATCCTCAATTCCTCCTAACCCTCTCCTACCCTTCTCAGCCTCTGGTAGCCATCCTTCTACTCTCCATAACCATTAGTTCAATTGTTTTATTATTATTTTTTTTTTATTTTTTTTATTTTTTTTTGGGAGATGGAGTCTCGCTCTGTCGCCCAGGCTGGATGGAGTGCAGTGTCGCAGTCTCGCCTCACTGAAAGCTCCGCCTCCCAGGTTCACGCTATTCTCCTGTCCCAGCCTCTCCAGTAGCTAGGACTACAGGCGCCTGCCACCATGCCTGACTAATTTTTTGTATTTTAGTAGAGACGGCGTTTCATCGTGTTAACCAGGATGGTCCCGATCTCCTGACCTCATGATCCACCCGCCTTGGCCTCCCAAAGTGAATTGTTCTAATTTTTAACTCCCATAGATAAGTGAGAACAAGGGATGTTTATCTTTTTGTGCTTGGCTTATTTCAGTTAACATAATGACCTCCAGTTCTATCCATGTTGTTGCAAATGACAGGATCTCATTCTTTTTTTTATGACTGAATAGTACTCCGCTGTGTATATGGACCACATGTTCTTTATCCATTTTTATGTCGATACGGGAAAATCTTCTTTTGTAAAACAAAATTTTCTTCTGATCCATTTTTACCTGTATCCTAGGAATCTGAGGGCAAATTCCTTTTGGAAGGCCTTAAATTGCAAGAGAAAGCAGTATTTTTCTTGGAGGCTTGTATTCTGGTTCAATTTCAGTCAGCAAGCTGCTTCCAGAGTCACATCCAGAGCCTGCTCAAGAATAGTTGTCCAAAAGAGAAATTACATCAGATAGGTTCTGGAACCTCTTCTTTGAAAAAGGGTCAGTCCTCGGATGAAGGATCATCTTTGATTTGCCTTGAGACAGGACAAATAATGGCCCTTTTTCTTCAATGCGGTTTGTAGAATAACTGTCTGGACTACAGTACCCAGTGGCACCTGGCTCTGCACATAGGATAACCTTGTTTTTAAAGATTACTAAAACAGAATTAGGGACAGTTTCAAGAAAATTCCACTGCATCTGTGCAACCCTTGCATCATGATCAGCACGCTCCAGGCTTTAGCCTTCTGCACAATCACCTTACAATTAGGAAAGTAGCAAAGTGTCCCCTCTTTTAGAAAATATTCACAAACCTCAAACCCTACCCAGGACACACTTCACAATTTTCTTGATTTTTGATTCATTTTGGCCTTGAATGAACTGGGAATCAGGAACAAGGGTAAGTCCTCTTGTTAGATATTTGGACCTCAGAAAACACATCAACCACTTCCCACTTCCCTTTGGCTGTTCTGCCAAGGCCCTGAGCTGAGGAAGGCTTCAGACTTGCTTGGACCCTGCCCTTTTTGGGAGACAATGGTTCAGTTCCAAAGACTTAGCAAAGTACAGACTAGGAAAGCTTAAGAGTCATTTGCATACACAAAGGCCACTTTCAGGTCAGCTGACAACCTAGTGTAACACATTGGCTTATAAAAGGCTTCTCAGGTCCAAGAGACATAGAATGAGGCAGATAAGTCCCCTAAGGCACACTGATGACAGGACCTTTGAACCTGCTCTTTGCACTGTCTGCTGTGCTCTAGGAAGCCATACAACCGTCTTCCTAGATTTTTCTTTTTTTTTTTTTTTTTTTTTTTTTATTATACTTTAAGTTCTAGGGTACATGTGCATAACGTGCAGGTTTGTTACATATGTATACATGTGCCATGTTGGTGTGCTGCACCCATCAACTCGTCAGCACCCATCAATTCATCATTTATATCAGGTATAACTCCCCAATGCAATCCCTCCCCCCTCCCCCCTCCCCATGATAGGCCCCAGTGTGTGATGTTCCCCTTCCCGAGTCCAAGTGAGCTCATTGTTCAGTTCCCACCTATGAGTGAGAACATACGGTGTTTGGTTTTCTCTTCTTGTGATAGTTTGCTAAGAATGATGGTTTCCAGCTGCATCGATGTCCCTACAAAGGACACAAACTCATCCTTTTTTATGGCTGCATAGTATTCCATGGTGTATATGTGCCACATTTTCTTAATCCAGTCTGTCACTGATGGACATTTGGGTTGATTCCAAGTCTTTGCTATTGTGAATAGTGCCGCAATAAACATACGTGTGCATATGTCTTTGTAGTAGCATAATTTATAATCTTTTGGGTACATACCCAGTAGTGGGATGGCTGGGTCATATGGTACATCTAGTTCTAGATCCTTGAGGAATTGCCATACTCTTTTCCATAATGGTTGAACTACTTTACAATCGCACCAGCAGTGTAAAAGTGTTCCTATTTCTCCACATCCTCTCCAACACCTGTTGTTTCCTGATTTTTTAATGATTGCCATTCTAACTGGTGTGAGATGGTATCTCATTGTGGTTTTGATTTGCATTTCTCTGATGGCGAGTGATGATGAGCATTTTTTCATGTGTCTGTTGGCTGTATGAATGTCTTCTTTTGACAAATGTCTGTTCATATCCTTTGCCCACTTTTGGATGGGGTTGTTTGTTTTTTTCTTGTATATTTGTTTGAGTTCTTTGTAGATTCTGGAAATTAGCCCTTTGTCAGATGAGTAGATTGCAAAAATTTTCTCCCATTCTGTAGGTTGCCTGTTCACTCTGATGGTAGTTTCTTTTGCTGTGCAGAAGCTCTTTAGTTTAATGAGATCCCATTTGTCAATTTTGGCTTTTGCTGCCGTTGCTTTTGGTGTTTTAGACATGAAGTCCTTGCCCATGCCTATGTCCTGAATGGTACTACCTAGGTTTTCTTCTAGGGTTTTTGTGGTATAGGTCTAACATTTAAGTCTCTAATTATAACAAACTGTCTCTCTGACCACAGTGAAATCAAACTAGAACTCAGGACTAAGAAACTCAATCAAAACCGCTCAACTACATGGAAACTGAACAACCTGCTCCTGAATGACTACTGGGTACATAACGAAATGAAAGCAGAAATAAAGATGTTCTTTGAAACCAATGAGAACAAAGATACAACATACCAGAATCTCTGGGACACATTTAAAGCAGTGTGTAGAGGGAAATCTATAGCACTAAGTGCCCACAAAAGAAAGCAGGAAAGATCTAAAATTGACACTCTAACATCACAATTAAAAGAACTAGAGAGGCAAGAGCAAACACATTCAAAAGCTAGCAGAAGGCAAGAAATAACTAAGATCAGAGCAGAACTGAAGGAGATAGAGACACAAAAAACCCTCCAAAAAATCAATGAATCCAGGAGTTGGTTTTTTGAAAAGATCAACAAAATTGACAGACCGCTAGCAAGGCTAATAAAGAAGAAAAGAGAGAGGAATCAAATAGACGCAATAAAAAATGATAAAGGGGATATCACCACCGACCCCACAGAAATACAAACTACCATCAGAGAATACTATAAACACCTCTATGCAAATCAACTAGAAAATCTAGAAGAAATGGATAATTTCCTGGACACGTACACTCTCCCAAGACTAAACCAGGAAGAAGTTGAATCCCTGAATAGACCAATAGCAGCATCTGAAATTGAGGCAACAATTAATAGCCTACCCACCAAAAAAAGCCCAGGACCAGATGGATTCACAGCTGAATTCTACCAGAGGTACAAGGAGGAGCTGGTACCATTCCTTCTGAAACTATTCCAATCAATAGAAAAAGAGGGAATCCTCCCTAACTCATTTTATGAGGCCAACATCATCCTGATACCAAAGCCTGGCAGAGACACAACAAAAAAAGAGAATTTTAGACCAATCTCCCTGATGAACATCGATGCAAAAATCCTCAATAAAATCCTGGCAAACCGGATTCAGCAGCACATCAAAAAGCTTATCCACCATGATCAAGTGGGCTTCATCCCTGGGATGCAAGGCTGGTTCAACATTCGCAAATCAATAAACGTAATCCAGCATATAAACAGAACCAAAGACAAGAACCACATGATTTTTCTTAAATGACATTTTTTTATGGAGGCTACTCTACCACTCTTTTAAAACTTATAGTTTCCACCCTTATATTTTCTCCTTGACTTCCTCCTTTTTCTTTGTAGCATGAGAAATAATCATATATAACATTAATTATTTTGTATGTTATTTTATTTTGCATGTTTTCATATGTTTTATTTTGTATGTTTTGGTGTTTTCTTCTTATTAGAATCTACACCAGAATGTATGATTTACAAAGACAAGGGATTTTGTTTCTTTCGACTGTGGCTGTATCCCCAGTTCCTGGTCCACAGGAGGGTTGTTAAATGAAATAAATGAACACACAGTTTCCTTCATTCTTTTTGTAAGGGGGATGGTTCTTCAACTGTGCTTTTCTTAGGTCTTTGATCCATTAATATCCCTTCTCTCTTTTACCTCTGCAATCTCTCCTTGACTTTCTTATCCCGGTCCACTGACAAACATACTTAACTACTCACTCAGTCCTTCAACCCTAACTCTTCCTCCTACTCACTTCTCAAATTTCATTCTCTGCCAAAATTCACGAACATGCATGCTGCGTTTTCTGCTTCCTCTCTTTGGTTCCATTTACCTCACCACTCATTGTAGTCTCTTTCTTCCATCCAATCATTTCATTTAGCTCTCATATTGCTGATACTTCTGCAACCTTTTACTGTGTTGACTATTTTTGTTTTATCTTAATTGTCCTCTTTGGGACTTGTGACATTTCTCCTTCCTCTTACCTCTATGGAAATTCTTTCTTCTTTTCTGTGATTGGTTTCTTTCTTCTGACTACCCCTTAAATTTGTTTTTCTCCAAGATGCCATCTGCAACTCTTTTATCTGTTTACTCTAAAAATTATATTTAGTGATGTCAACAAACCCTTAGCTTTAATCATCAACTGCAATATACAATTCTTAAGTTTATGTCCACAGTCTAGAGTTTTTTTCTAAATTCTAACATTATATTTCTAACCAGTGCGCTATCCGGTTGAAGAAGAGTGTGGCACAGAGGACAAACTCATACACTGACCACTTCATTACAAAGTGATTAGTGCCATTGTAAAATGAAAGCAGGCTGCAGTGGCTTCCACTTACTAGCTATGAGACTTGGAAAAGTTATGTGAGCTCTCTCTGTCTCCTTCTTTGTAAAATGAGGATAATAGTTGTATCTACCTGATGTGGCTGTTGACAGAATTAGATGAAATAACCCAACTATAGAATGTAGAACCATACCTAGAACTAAATGTTTAACAAGTGCTCACTACTGCTATTATTATTGTTATTATTTTAAGTTTTTAATACATGGGCAAGGCCTAGAGATTATTTAGGGTTTAAGACAAGACTTTTTGTAAGACGTTATCTGTATGCTGAATTCCAATGGATGAGGAGGAGATGAACCAGTTAAAGAGTAGGAAAGACATTTCAAGCACATAAATAATTACACAGAATGCATTATGTAATGTGTCATTATTTCATTATTTATGTATTTATGTGCTTGAAGCAACATAAATAATAATACATATGATGGAAGCATATGCTATGTGAGAGAACAAGCAGGGAGTAGATATTTCTAGAGTATAAATTTCAAGGTGCAGAATGTTCAGAGGTAAATTAGAAAATTAAAAAGAGGCCAGGTCATAGAATACCATACTAAGGAATGTGGTTGATGTCTACAGGTAGTCAAAAATTTAAATTTTAAACATGGAAATAATTAAATAACCTTTTAAATTCTAGATAGAATTACACTGGCAGCAATTTGTAGCATGTCATAAAAATTTTTTAAATGTAGTGAAAAAACTGAAAAAAAATTATATCCATAATCTCACATAAGACATCTCTTAGGAGCTCCCCAAAATTGTAGTAGTTTTGAGGGATGGTGGAGATGCTATACTCATTGTCGGGACAGAGTCTGGAAAATATTGATTGTGATAGTTCACATGGTTGGATCAAACGCAGGTCACACAATTAAGTCTAATGTGTCAAACAGTAGTAGGTACGATCATAGAAACACAAGTAAAGCACAATGGAGACAAAAAGACAGAATTAATTTAGAGAGGCAGGAATGAACATCATGAAGGTGTGTAATTCCAAGTGATACACAAAAAACATACATATGGAATACGGAAGAGTTACATAAATAGAAGTTTAAAACACATCTTGGGGGTAGATTGCAAAAGGCATTAAATGTTTGGTCAGCAATTTTTAGTTTTCTTCTATAAAAGTTCAGAAATTATTTTTATCATATTTATTAGTTTCTGAATGTGTTTTACTTATTGTCATGGAAAAATGAAATTTTAAAAATGGAACTGCCATGGAGACATACAAAATTAGATGGAGGACAATATACTTAATTCATTTCTACATTTTATGATTATATGCATTAGGTAGTAGATTTAAAATCTTCTTCACCTCAGGAAATAGGAGAAAGAGAATACAGATCACATGAGAACTGAGGTCTTCACATTAAAATGTGTGTTACAATATATTCATTACATTTGTAACTGACCCATATAATGGATTGAAATGTTTATTGCAGTTATTAATTTGAAATGTCTACAGCATTAGGGTGGAGTAAGATGTCAAAACAATTTTGTGAAGTCTATATTCTGATTAAGAATATGTGTGCTGAGTTGTTCATTCATTCAAAGTAATCAGAGTCATCTTATGTTTGTATACCATATTAAATCATGAGAGTCCAGAGCATCTGGTAAACTGAAATTATTCTAGTATTCAGCTATAACAATAATAGTACAATGTGAAATCAGATAATACAAACTATAGGAACCTGTCAGAATTTGAAATATGCCCATGTTACAATACATGTTTTAAAATAAGTCCTGTGAGTTCAAATTAATACTCTTGTTTATATACAGAATAGCATCTTAGAATCACAACAACTTGATAAAGTAAGAAGACACCTTGACGATCATCTTTTCCAACCATTTCATTTTACAGATGAGGAAACTAATTTCTACGGTTTTGATTTCTTGCTGGTTCCTACTAAATTGCATTATTACCTTCATGCTATTGCTTGCAAAAGTAATATCATATTATTTACTGAATATGAATATGAAAAGTATGTATCACCACTACCACCCAATTCAGAAATTTAAATCCTAAGAGTCAAATCCTATAAACTCCTCAAGGTGGTGTCAAGTTCATTGCCAGAAAGGTCTCCTAACGGGGAGCCAGAAATGGTTAAGGTAAGGAGTGATGTTAGTGTGTAAAATGGAATGTTCTTCCCCCACCCCATGCCCAAGTCCCATGTTTCCTCCCTAAATGTGCAAACCTGTCTGCCACTGTTCAATCTAGAAAAAGAGCTGATGGAAAGCCTTTGTTATCATTTGGAGGGTCCAGATAAATATATAATGCCTATAGATTGTCCAGACATTTAAATTGGGGGGGTAATTTTTAACACCTACCTGCATTTGTCGTGTTAAAACTCTGCTGTGCTATTAGCAGTCCCTGAAGTTCTGAGAGCCATCCAGCTACACTGGCTAATTTAGGCAACATCCTCCCCCACATCCCACCATATCGCTTTTTTCACTGAAAGTATTTATTCAAACTACTCTATGAGCTTCTGGCTATGTTTTAGATTCTATCTTCTCTTGACCACTTTATTTACACTTCTTGACTCTTTCTACTCTAAAAGTCCCAGCCTACCAGTCCTCTCTTTTTTTGACCTTCCCAGAACTCAGAAATCTAGCCTTTCTGTAAACTCAGAGTATTTTTTAATCTCCATCTCATTTAATTTTATATGATCATAACTTGTTATTTAACTGCTTAATGAGAATATTTTGTTTTCTTAAACTAGATTAAAAGCCTCTATAGGGCAAAACACTGTATGCATTTCATATCCCTTGATACCTACCAGCATGCTAAGAATATTGTAGGTCCTCAATAAATGTTGATGTTAAACCATGACATTTTGTGTACACTACTGTCTATATAGTGATATAGTGATATATTCTGAAAAAATCAATATTTTATTAATTCAGTACTCCATAGTATAGACATGACTATAGGGGATTAATTTGACAAAAATAAAAGTTTTATATTATTCTTTATTTTTTCTTCTTCAGAGGCAAAGCCATAGATTCACAGTGGTCAAAACTCATTCAAAAGGAGCTATCTTAAAAATAACATTAAAGGAAAATGTTTTCTATTCTAAAAAGTCTGCATGTATTTCATGAATGAAGAACCATTTTCTTAATTGTACTGATAAGACTGAAGAGAGGTAGTGAGGTGTAATGTCATTAGCATAGGCTCATTAGATAGACAAGGGGTCAGGTTGCAGCTCACTTATTTATCAGCAGTGTGACTTTGGGAACATTATTTACCTTGCTGAGTCTGTGTCCTTATGTATAAAATGGTGACAATAATATGTCTTTCATTTTGTCTAAGAAACGTTAATGAAATAACGAATGTAAATACTTCGTTGGTGGTATCTGCCAAGCCAAAACTTAGATAAAATTTTCAGCTATGTGTGCTGAATATGGGAGTTTGTAACATCACTACATCGATTAGGTCTATATCAGACACACGTACACTGATTGTCTCTTGCACATATTGACATGCATGGAAGAGAGAACTTGCAGAGAGAAAGGTTTGTTTAATACCTCCATGGGCAATGAGAGGAGGAAAAGAGTGATAGAGAAGTAAACACGATGTCTGTTCATTACAATAGTAGCATCCAAATATGGCCATCAACCATTCTTCCCTTCCTAGACACACATAACAGACACTCCTCACATTAAGAGGTGCAGTCTTTTCCCCTATTTTTTGAAACTAGGCTGGCCTTGTGATCTGCTTTGATCAAAAGAATATGGTGAAAATGACATTCTGGGCCTTCTAAGCTCAGTCTTTAAGAAGTATATCAGCTTCTGCAGTCTCCCTCTTGGAAAACTCCATCTTGGACACTAGCCACCATGTTGTGAGGAGGCCCAATCTAGAAGAGTAAATAAGTGGAGGCCACATGGAAAGAAGCTCTGGAGAATGAGTGACCCACCTTGGATATTCCAGTTCCAACTGTGCATTCAGCTGAATGAACTCACATAAGTGATCCCAACCAACATCATATGGAGCAAAAGAGCTGTCCATTAAGGCATTTGCCATACCTTAATTTCTGACCCACAGAATATTAAGAAATGATAAATAGTTGTTATTTCAAGCCACTAAATTTGTGGATGCCTTTTTACACATCAATTGGTATTCAAAAATCTCCCCACACTTAAAAATTATATCTAACCTCTGTTTTAAAAAAGGAGGTTTGTTATCCATCGAAGTAGAACTCAGGCTTTCTCGAGTTCAGTGAGGCCTTGAGGGTATACTGTGTGTTGTACAATGTGGGAGGATTTATAGCCTTGGGGGCCCTCAGGCATTGTACCCTTATAGGAAGCAGCATATTCCAGAGGCAAGGACAGCAGTGGGAGAAGAAAAGGGCCTCACTGGGATGACCTTCCGGGGGCAATTGCTACAAGAAAGCCTATGTATAGTTAAAAGACCACAACTGTCCCTGATCACATGGAAGCCTTCTCCAGATGCTGCCACAAACAAATGGGAAGGGGTCTTGGAGCACAGGTTGAGGATCTGTGACAAGTGCAGTGACAAGCTAGTAAGTGTTATAAATATGACCTTGCAATGAATCAATCTGCAAAAAAAAAAAAGAGAAAGCAAGTTCCAAAGATGCAACTCTAATTGATTCAGCTTAGAATAGACCCCACCTTTGGATCAATTAAAAATAGAGGGATTTTACTGTATGAATATGGCTACTCCCAGCTATGCCATGGTACTACATGGATGGGAGGCGTTGGGGGGAGTACATAACTGTTAGTAGTTCCATTGTGTGTATCTATTAGAGCTTATTTTCTGAATTGCAATGATGTATTAACTTAACTTTTACTGAAGATTGGGATTATCTCTACATCCCTAGAGCATGGGAAGCCCCTGGTACTACAGTCATTTAATAAACATTAGTTCTGTTTTTCCTGCACTTAACTGGTACATTCCACACCTGTCACTGCTCCTGTTTCTAGCAGTATGGCCATGTGATGTGGATTATTCGTGACGGTGAGTGAGGTGTATTTATCTCTTGAACATTTTTCAAATTATTTCCTTTTTTTTCTTTTTCTTTTTTTTTTTTTTCTTTTTTTGAGACAGTCTCTCCCTGTCACCCATGCTGAAGTGCAGTGGTGCGATCTTGGCTCACTGCAAGCTCCACCTCCTGGGTTCACACCATTCTCCTGTCTCAGCCTCCTGAGTAACTGGGACCGCAGGCGCCCACCACCACGCCTGGCTAATTTTTTATATTTTTAGTACAGATAGGGTTTCACTGTGTTAGCTAGGATGGTCTTGATCTCCTGACCTCGTGATCTACCCTCCTCAGCCTTGCAAAGTGCTGGGATTACAGGTGTGAACCACCGTGCCTGGCACAAAGTACTTTCACATAGGTATAGAATTTATCTCTATGCAGTGATATAGGCAATATATTTTTTTTTTTTCTTTTTTGAGATGGAATTTCACTCTTGTCACCTAGACTGGAGTGCATTGGCACTATCTCGGCTTACTGCAACCTCCACCTCCTGGCTTCAAGTGATTCTCCTGCCTCAGCCTCCCGAGTAGCTGGAATTACGGGTACCTGACACCACACCAGGCTAATTTTTTTGTATATTTAGTAGAGATGGGGTTTCACCATGTTGGCCAGACTGGTCTCGAACTCCTGACCTCAAGTAATCTGCCTCCCTCGGCCTCCCAAATTGCTGGGATTACAGGTGTGAGCCACTGTGCCTGGCGAGACAATATTATTTTAACCTCTCAGCAGAAAAAGATTCAAAGAGTTTGTATACCTTATGTATGGATTTTCTGAGGGTCAGAGGAAGCTGGATCACTGTGTAACATCCGGTGTAGGAAGTCAGGATACCGGGTAAGGCAGGATCCAAGACAGAATCACACATAAAGGGAGCTCGGCTTGGCTCTGGCAAGTTTCTGAGGTGTAAGGTGAGGTTAATAATCAGCATATTCTGTGATTCTGAGAGTAACAGGCAGAACTGGGCCACATGCACCATGCTGGTTGCTTTGAGTGGATGAAGAATTTTGTTATTAGCAGGGCTGCCCCACTTAAAACAGTTCCCAGCTGGAGTTTTCAAGAGAGGAATGTGTAGCTACCTAAGGAAGTCTGACAGTATGGTGAGACCTTGACAGCGTTTGAGACGCAGAACACCCTAAACTCTGGGCAGTTCTTTCAATCCTCATGATCTGTACTTAGCCCAATACACACCATCTCACCACAACTGCAGATGTGCCTTGCCTCTTAGTCTAGGCTGCCATTTTTCACTGTAAAACCCTGGGCCACTTTATTAACCCTTCTGATACCAAATTTCTTCCCTTGTAAAATGAGATCATGCTGTCTTTCTCAGAAGTGGAAGAGTGGCTAAAACAACATGCAAAGCATTGATCCTAGTGCCTGGTAAGAGGAAGCCTTCCTATACTTCACCTCCCCAGCCTCTTCAGTGGCAGTAGTAAAAGACTTCAAATCCCTCTTAGTCTTATTACTTTATTAATAATGGCAAACTTCTAACTTGAAAACAATTTTTCTTCCTTCTTCTCCCTGAAGACTCTAGGCCTCTTGGAATATTTATTTTAGAATGAAGCTGTTGCAGCAATACATCACACACACCACATCTTAACTTGGGAAAGTTCCTTAACCTTTTTAAGCCACAGTGTTTTTATCTTTAAAATGGGTATAACAATGGCTCCTCCCTCCTAGAGTCGTAAGGATTCGTTGTACACTTAGCACTGATGTAAATGTAAAACACTCAGCACAGTACCTATTGCATAGTAAGTACACAACTACTGTTGACTAGCGTTCTGATTAAGCCTCGGTTTACTCACCTACAGATTGGGTATTGAAATATCTACTTTGAAGGGTATTTTGAAAATTAAAATGGAGATTGTTCATAGAAATATGTATAGATTAATAACCGGTACATTGTAAGCACCCAGCCAAAGATTATTCATCTCTTCTTCTTATAAAATAGTTATAATATTATTCATCTCTTCTTCTCATAAAATAGCTTAATTATAATAGGTGCTCAACCAAATGCAAATCTTTACTGGTCATGAGTACCAGTATTTATTTCCAATGAAAGAAGATTCCTGTTACTTAGGAATCAGGAGATAAGAATCCCTGGTTTTGTGGAGAAGGGGCAGGTTATTTAAGAAAAGGTAAGGCGATTTAAGGGTTTTGATATGCAAAGTCATATTCTCAACAGTGAAAAGAAATTTAAAATTACTATCTGCCAACCAATACGTAGTAGGCTTTAAGGTGACACTATAAAACAACTGTCATAGGCTCTGATATCCCAGCCATACCCATGCAAGTGCAACCAAAAAGCCAGTTTACACCATGTGGATGTAATCTTGCTCCATTTCCCTACATTTCTGAGAAGAAAGGAATTATTAATTGTTGTTTACTATGATACTTACTATATAAGTGAGCTAGGCTACACCATAATTTCTGGCCTGAGTTCAAAGATTGGCAAAAACAACTTTGCTTAAGGTGCTTTCTATTTGATTTTCTACCAAATCAGCAACATAAAAACTACACGAATGATAGAAATCAGTGAGAAAACAAACCTCTTGATCCTTTCCAGAAGTTAGATGATCAACCATGTGGATGCAGGAGCTGAGTTCTCTACATTAAGCTAGAAAATGGGCTTGTCAATATTCAAAGGTCTCATTTGGTTATATGTGTCAATTTTTGCTATGCCACAGTTACATGCTTTAGTGTTCTTATTGCTTCATCTAGATTACAAAAATACTTGGCCATGTGTGGCCTGCCAAAATATGTGATTATCCACTTTGTAGCACAACAACTTGTATTAGACTTTGATTGTTAGCGTGTAATCATTTTTGAGTAGTTACTCACCTTTATATAAAGAATTGCAGAATAAACATTGTTCTTGTTATGAATCTTCCACACAGAAAGTATCCAAGAGGTAAAATATTGGCATCTAAAATTAAAAGAACAAAAAATGCATAAGCTGTTTAATGTACAGATAAAAGGAGAATTCAATGTTTTCTTCATAAGGAATTCATTTCCTAAGAAATAGCTTTAATTAAAAATCTCTGATAAATAAAACAGAGAATTTTAAAGCATTTTTGACAAAAGATTTAATAATTTAAAGATCCAGTTCTTTTCATTTGAAATAACGTAAAAATGTAAATCTCATTTACTTAAATGTGATCATGTAGCCCTATAGAATTGTCTTTAAAATAAAAAAAACCCCATGGTTATTTTATCGAACAAGACTAGGGACTTTACAGCAAAGAGAAATGAAATGTAAAGCACTGTGAAATAAAATCAGGTATATGATTGAAAGATAAATTTGTAAGAATATTTTCTAATGCTAATGAAGTATAATTTAGAAAAAAATTCTATAATCTTAGAAATTCTTTAACTTTTGTGCAGATAGATGTAGAGGACTACTAAAAATGCAAAGCCTTAAACCAAGAGGTGAAATTTGAGAAAAACTAATTCAAAGAAATTAAAAAGGAAAATGTTTAATTTGGAAGAAATAGCTATTGTGAAGCTGACATCCTGATAGGCGGTGAGGTTTTGCAAATGTGGTTCTGTTATATTACCATTCAAATCTTTTTAACTCCATAGTTAATGAGCTAGGCAAATGCTTAATCCTTGCTTCATTCTGTGGTCAAAGGGAAATTTGCAGTTGATATGTATCATTTTGTTACATACTCCATGCTCTCATTTGTACTTGGAAATAGAGAAAGAGAAGAAAGAACATTGGCTCTTTCTTCCTATTGCCAGAAATTTTTCTTTTACTGTACCTGATTGTGTCTTATACAGAGAAAGTACTCTGGTAGTTCAGAAAGAAGATGGGACAATAGGAAATGTTTGAAATGACTAAGGATAAACATCTACCAGCATTTTGTCTTGTATCTTAATCTGATAACATCAAGCAATTTTCAAGTTTCCTTGAAAATTCTGGCTCCTAGAGCTACTTAATTATACTGTAAAAGCTTTCTTCAACCACAAGGATGAGTATGGATAATAATAATAATAATAATGATAATAGCCTATACCAAAAATTGGTCTACAAATAAATACTTGTTGCTTATAAATTCTCATACCAATAATCTGAATTTCTACTGAAATATCATTTACTGTATTCAAAATGTGTCACAAAATAATAAAACATTAATTATTATATATTGAATGTTTATTTATTAGGAAACCCTTGTTGATGTAGGACAACATCATTTAGCCATTACATTTTGTTTTGTCCTTAAAGAATCTGCAGAAAACAAGAGATGAAAAAAAGATTTTTTAAAAAAATTCTCCTACATCTCTTTTATTCATTAGATACCTAAGGAATAACTCCTGAGAATGGAGCAAGTAGTACATTAGTTGTACAAACAAAATTCTATTCTTAAATTGATTTCAAAATAGCCCAGGACAACTGACCCAATGCTCTTGGATAGTCTTAGCTCAGAGGAAACCTTCTACATGAGATGTAGAATCTCACAGGGCTTCCCTACCACCCTTTCTTATTATCAAATTACTTCAGTGCTTCATACTCTTTTATTCCATGTAGCAAAGCCTTGGGAAATTAGCATTTCACCATCACCTTTTGTCTTGTGGAAGTAAAAAAGGTATAAATAAAATAAATTGGCTTCATTTGATTAATTTTCATATTGGCACAAATATCTTCCTCTGAGCAACTGAAAACATTTCCCCTTGCAGTTTGAAAATGGGCTTTATAAAAATTCACCTTCCCTTTTGGATAAGGTTCCAAAATGTTTAAGAGCAACAACAACGGTGGCAGCAGCATTCTCACCACCATGTTAGCTATTTATGAATGTGTGCACACATGACCACATATGAATGTATAGGATGTTGGATTATCATCATGCAAATAACCACGATTCCAAAGAGTCTCAGAAGGAAGAATTCAAATTGTTTTTGTAGTTATAGGCTGAATTTTCTGTGTTCTACTCCCATCTCTAGCGAATAGTGATTTGAGTTTTTGACATGAAGTCTTAAAATATGTCTCTCTGACACCCTTGCCATGACCATTAAGCATCAGAAGTCAATAAATTAAGAAACATAAGTTACAATGTATGAGAAATTATTTTTTTTAGTGGTGCTGCCTCTGGAGCTACTGATAGGTATTGACAGGCAAAAGGAGAAATATCTGGAATCTGAGCTCTCCGTCCTCCATACTTCACACAGAGTAGTCACACACATATTTGCTCTGTGAATTGGGATCATACAGAAGACTTAATTTGCTTTAAACCAGTGGTTAGCTGCTCAAGAAATATTTAAGTAACATTTGTTTTTAGAAATTAGTTTTTAAAGAGAAAATATGGTTCAAAGAGGTGGTAATTGACCCAAAATGACACAGCTAGTTAGAAACAAACTCTCCCGCTTATGTTTATCCCACTCCAACCTTAGTGTTTTTACAGAGATGACTCTGAATACCTTGAATTGATTCCAAGTCCTTCTCTAGTGGTTCTCCAGTGTAGTCTAATATGCTTCAAAACTCAGCTTAAATTACCTTTTTATGATGGAGACTTCCAGTGCTCACACATATCCAATTCTCCTCTTCTGAGCTTATAGGTGGGTCAAACATTCTCACTCCTTTGTAGTTAGGTTGAGCCATATAACATCACAATACATTGTGAGTTGAAGTTATGTGAGTTACTTCACTGCTAAACCACTCCAATGTAAGATCCTCTGGTACTCTGTCCTCCATTTAAGTAACTGAGAAGGCTATATGTTTCCAATATGGTGATGCCTGTTTCAGCCTGGGCTTTGGGAGATTAAGTGGAGCTGATACTCCCTCAACCCACAACGGATTGTACCATGAGCTAGAAGTAAATTGTTGGTATGGTAAGCCACTGGGATGCCAGGGCTAACTGGTTACTGAAGCATAACCTACCATGTCTAATTAATGCATGTTGGCAGGATTTGCTGAATGACAATTGAAGCTGGTTTCCTGGCAGCCAAAATTTCTAACAGGCATTGCCAATGGCATATTCATACATGAAGAGCCCCAAACCAGTTTTGCCATCTTTAGTTTCTATCAAAAGTGAAGAAACACCCAAAAGAAGGGCATAAAGCAAGATCTCTTAATGATCATTTCTTATGAAAATAATAAAGGATTCTTGAAGAAATAGGTGATTCCAGGTTTCAGGCAGGAATGATTATTTTAGACATTTTTTGTCAGAAAGAGAGGAAGCTATAAGGCTTTTGGAGACATGTCAAAGACAGGCAGTAGTCTATTTAAAAAGCTCTCAAGTCAATTAGGGTAAAAAGGGTAATGTCTGTATTATGGATTGAAAAATATATCATATTTTTAATTCATTTAAGACATTATTCTTTTTATCCCAATTGACTTTTTCAATCCATGAGTTCATAATTATACTAAAATCCCCACATTGATCAACACTAGAGGTTGCTAGGATACCAAATTATTATTCTAAAAGGTGCCCAAGAAAAAAGGTAGAAAGAGAGAAAGAAATGAAATATATGATAACTTTCTTTTTGAACTATATTTTATGGTAAACAATGAGTTAACAAAAACATTTCTATGTTGAAGAATTCTAATGATAGCAGAAGCAACGGTAGAATTAAGAATGTACCATTTTGCAACCCCTACTGAAATAATGTATCAAGCCAATAATAATCAATGGCTACTAAAATTCTTAAAGAAAAGACATTTCTTACATGATGCCTACAAGATGGTAGAATAAGCATTTACAGCACTTATTCCCATACAGAAACATCCATTTGAACAACCATCCATTCAGGAGAACACCTTCACAAAAGCTAAGAAATTCAGATGAAAGATTTTATCACCTGAGTATAGCACAGAAATAAGAAAAGATGCATTGAAGAAGAAGACAGAAAGGACAATTTCACTTTAGGAGTGTCACCACTTTCCCAAGTCCACACAGTTCAACTAGGGGAGAGACAGCCTCAATATATTAAAAGGAAAGTAAAATGAACACCCGACTACATGAACCTCAACACCAGGCCATCCTCTGTGAACCCCAGCACCAGGCCAACTCCTGCAGACTTGGGCTCCAGACCAGCCCCAGTGTACCAAACCTGCAGACTGGACTTGACAAACCCAGGCTTTAGATCCACCCCTGTGTCTGGCCAGTCCCTGAAGTGTCGGATTCCAGACTGGTCCCCAGGTCTCCAAGCCCCACGATCCATACAAGGGAACCACTATAGCATTATCAGTGAATTTCTCAGCAGAAATCTTGCAGGCTAGGAGAGAGTGAGATGATATATTCCAAAGTGCTGAAAGGAAAAAAAAAAGGTTTTCAACCAAGAATACTACACCCAACAAAGCTATCCTTCAGAAAGAATACTCATATAAACAAAATCAGAAATGAAAGAGGGGATATCACAACTGGTGCCACAGAAATACAAAGAATCGTAAAAAACTACTATGAGCAAGTATATGCCAACAATTGGATAACCTAAAAGAAATTGATAAATTCCTAGAAACATATGACCTATCAAGACTGAATCGTGAAGAAATAGAAAACCTGAATAGACCAAAAATGAAGAAAGAGATTGACTCAATAATAAAGTTCCTTACAAAGAAAAGCCCAGAACCTGATGGCTTCTTAGCTGAATTCTATAAAATATTTAAGGAACCAATCCTTCTCATACTCTTCCAAAAAACTGGAGAAGCATTAATACTTCTAAGTTCATTTTAGGAGGCCAGCATTAGCCTGATGCCAAAGCCAGGCAAGGACTCTGGAAGAAGACTACAGGCCAATTTCCCTAATGAACATAGTTATAAAAATTCTTAAAAAATACCAGCAAACTGAATTCAAAGGATCTTTCAACATAAGCAGGTGGGATTTATCCCTAGGATACAAGGATGGTTCAACATATGCAAATAAATAAATGTAATACATCATATTAACAAAATGAAGGACAAAACCCACATGGAAAACAAGAATTTAACAAAATTCAATATTCTTTTGTGATAAAAGCTATCAACAAATTAGCAAATTAGCAAGAGAAGAAATTTGCATCAATACCATAAAGGCCATATATGATAAGCCATAGTTAACATCATGCTCAAGTTAAAAAGTTAAAAGCTTTCATTCTAAGATCTGAAACAAGACAAGAATGTCCACCATTCAACATAGTACTGGATGTCCTAGCCAGAGCAAATAGGAAAGAAAAAGAAATAAAAGACTACCAAATAGAAAGGAAGAAGTGAAATTGTCTCTGTTTGCTGACAACATGATCTTATATACAGAAAATCTTAAAGACCACCAAAATTACTATTAGAACTGATAATAGAATTCAGTAAAATTGCAGGGTACAAAATCAGCCTACAAAAATCAGTAGCATTTCTACCAACCAACAGCTGTTAAAAAAAATAAGAAAATAAACCCGTTTACAATAATATCGAAAAAATTAAAATACTTGAGTGAATTTAACCAAGGAGGTAAAGGATTTGTATACTGAAAACTATAAGACATTGATAAAAGAAAAGGAAGAAGACACAAATAAATGGAAAAATACTCTGCATTTATTGTTTAGAAGAGTTAATATTGTTTAAATATCCATACTACCCAAAGTTATCGGCAGATTCAGTGTAATTCCTATAAAAATTCCAGTAGCATTTTTCACAGAAATAGAAAAACAATTCTAAAATGTATGTGGAACAACAAAATAACCTGAATAGACAAACAATCTTGATCAAAAAGAAGAGAGCCAGAGGCATCACACTACCTGACTTCAAAATATATTACAAAGATATAGTTATTAAAACAGCATGATGCTGGCATAAAAACAGGCACATTGACCAATGGAACAGCACAGAAATTCCTGAAATAAACCCACACAGTTATAGTCATTTGGTTTTCGACAAAGGTGCCAAGAGCACAAAATGAGAAAAAGGATAGTCTCTTAAATAAATAATGTTGGTAAAATTGGATATCCATATGCAGAAGAATGATACTGTATCTTTATCTCACAACTTATGCAAAAATCAACTCAAAATGGATTAAACCTTAAATATTAGACCTGAAACTGTAAAATCACTAGAAGAAAACATAGGAGTAAATCTCTACAATGTACATGTATACCTTGCATGTATACAGTTTTTATTTGTCAATTATACCCAAATAAAGTTGGAGAAATAAAAGAAAATATGCAGCACGATTTATGCAGTTTTCTTGCCCCCAAATTAAACGAAATCTAACCCATCCCCTTAATCTAAAATCAATTATCACACAAATTCTGGGGCTAGAGCAGCAACCTTGTGAAGATGCAATTAACCAAATTCTGAATGTGGGTAATTACACAAGCAAATAACCGATATATTTCTACAAATATATAGCATAAAAAATGGAGATAAGGGGAATTATAGTAGTTTAAAAGAAAGTTAAATGACAGTACCAAACAAATGCAAACCTTGTTAGGATTCAAATTTAACAAAGTAACTATAAAAAGGCATCTTTGAGAAATTTGAACATAAACTGATCATTAATTTTTTAAACTTTTGTTAGATCTGACAATAATATTGAGGTTGTATTTTAAAAAGAAGATCGTTTAGACTTGCACACTGAAGTATTTATGGGTGAAATACAGGGATTTTAATTAAAACACTTCAGCATAAATAGAGAAATGAACGAAACATGATTAACAAAATATTGACAACTGTTGGAGCTGTATGATAAGTATAGGGAGGTTAATTATATTATTTATACACATTTATAATATCTAAAATTTTGCATAATAAAATTTAAAAATAAATAAAAGTGAAGGCAGGGAACTACTTCAGAGACCATGCCTTCTTAACATGGATCCACATTCTTTTTGGATTTTTATTGTTTGAGGGATGAAAGCTATTTTTTGTTTTATCGTTTAAGTCAGATAAAATTTATGTATTTATCATATACAACATGATGTTTTCAAGTATATATACACTGTGGAATGATTCAATCTAGCTAATTAACAAATTAACTACCTAAATTTTTAAAGACTCCAATATTATATATTCAGGATTTGTTTTTTTCTTGTGTCTGTCTCTCTTCTTCTGACTTCTGAGATCTGAGATAGGCCCATGGGCTACTTGTCTAGATCCTTACTACCCACTGGCTTTTATTTTTATTTTTATTTTTATTTTTGAGATGGGAACAAATACAAGTTCCCTTGTGAAAATTTTATAAGAAGTTCTAGATACTGACAGCAGAGCATTGTATCAAGTGTAGATCTTTTTTTTGAGTGTGGGGCATTGTGTGCCTACACAGATTGCACACCCATGAAGCCAGTTCTATCTGACAATTAATAATAGATTCTAGCTTGAGGTGTTGGCAGAGCATTGCAGAGTACATAGATCATTCAATTCTGTGTAGCACAGATAAAAGAGTAACTGAATGAATGGAACAGGCTCTTCATAAACATATTAATTAATGAATTAAAACCTTAGCAAAGCATTTGTTTCTGAAATCTATATGTATACTAGCAAAAAATCCAAGAATTAGAAAAATGTCTTTTTGTACTTGATTCTTCCATATGATAACAGAGAATCTATACAGTCAGAATGTATTTTAGTCAGTGGTTCTGTGTACCTGACCAGAGGTCCATATCTAGCAAACATAATCGTGATGCCTTGTTTAAAATATTTATCTACTAGGCTCCAGGCCGTTGACTCCTAGTCACTCCTGGCCTATTAGATCTCATTGTTCTTGGTTCACTTAGCTTCCTATCCCATAGATGAGTATGATCAGTGACCTTATCTGCTGATCGATATGGTCTAGTCAATACTGTAAACTCAGACTAAATACATGAGCAACTCCTCTGCCCTTGGGGAGGAGAGAGAGAACAATAATGAGAGGAAAGGTAAGCAGAGGAGTGGGAGTATTCCACATCCCTATAGTAGATGCAATGACTGCAAATGCAAATAAGAGTCCCTGTCCTCAAGGAACTTTCCATTCATAGAAACAGATATGTAAACAAATAGTTGCCAAAGTAATTCAAGGGCTAGGATGCACCACTCTAGTTTACTTTCCCAGTGGTCTTCACCTTTTCCTTCCTGCTCTTCCTTTTGCCACCTAGCCCCCTCTTCCATAGCCACTACCCTAACATTGCTAACTTCCAACAGAAATTCTGGATTTTGTAAAAATGAAACTGATATCCTTCTTACAGATCTGCTAAGGAGCTCTGTTGTAGTCACTGCTTAAGACGTGAAGCCCAGACAGAATTTCTTGTGGCAAGGAAATGGATATTAAAGGCTCAGCCAGACTTGCTCCTGGAAGAAAATAGCAGATTTCTGTCACTCTTTGTGGAAACAGACAGGTGAAGGCCTGATTGGTCCCTGCATTTCTGTCAGCTTTGCTGCCTCCTTAGATGGGAAGTTCTTTGAAAGTTCTGACCCACCCCAAAGTATCAGACCATCCAGCTCTGTGCTATGCGGCAGCAGCCTCTCAGTAGATACTGAATAAAACAAAAAGGATACTTGTGAAACTTGCAAGGCTTTGGGAAAAAAGCACTGTTAAGATTGAAGCATTCTAGAAAATCAAGATTTTTATCTAAGATAACTGTTCGTTGATATGCTTAAAGTATAACACAAGGTTTGAATTTGAGAACTATATTCATAGCTCTTATTTTTAATTACCATTTTATAAAATTCCTTTCCTTTCATTATTTCTCACCAATGATTTCTCATTGGTCCTTTCTCTTGTGTAACTGTTCTCTAGCTACTAAAGATATTTATTAAAAGAAGAAGCAGTAGAGATCATTAGAAGGACAGGTATTTTAACTTTTTGCCTAAATCTTAGATGTCATTTGGTTATTTCCTTCTCAGCCAGGCTTCACATTATAAGTTGACCTATTTCTCTGGAATGTCCTTGTAAAGGACACCATTCATTTCCCAAAGTACAGAGGGCCACTGCCTTCTGAGTAACAGTTTTACAAGGTGCTAGAGTCACCTAATTGGATGAAATCACAGGGAACTAAGACCTAAGTGCCATCTTTCATGCACACTGCTCATCCTAAGGGCACAAAATGAGAATAAGAAAATGGAAGGAAAGAGAAGCACCATATCTAAAATATAGGTCGGGAATTTGGAGAAACGGTACAAATCTTCTTCTATGACTGAATCCACATAAGCGCACATAATCAAATTGAAGCAACAATCTAAATTAAGTTTAAAAATAAGGAAGTATTTTCTCCTCGTGGTTCTATACTAAGTGGTGAAGTAGAGATGTCATAATTATTGGTAAATTGGTTCTCTCTAGACTAGCAAATTGAACTGTGCGGGGCTAGGGTGGTTTCTGAATTATCTGGACTGCTTACCCACACTAATCATGAATATTTATGAAACCTGAACCTCACTTTGTGCTCTGTAAACACAGCTTGAATTATTCAGATTGTTTGTCTATACTGTAATAAATAGAAAATTCTCCTTGTACCTTATTTTTAGTATTAAAAATAGGCACTATAATGTTTTGGGTAAAAGGACAAAATAAGACAAAGGCATTTGCCTTCCCTTATTATGGCACTACATTAGCCATGCTTGTATCTGTGAAATGATTTGTTTATGTTAAACATATATTTCGAGTGTGATGGTTCAACAGTGTTTAACCTATGGCTATGCTTCAAATTTGTTAAGCCTTTAAAACATTCCAGTGATTGTGTAATTCAATCAGATAGCCTAGCAGGAGATTAATTGGAAACATATGTGACACAGTGGCATCATGAGCTCCTGCCGTAAAAGAAGAGGAAGGGATTTGCTTTGTGATGCTCGGAAAATGCCTGCCCAGAGCAATGGTCAGTGCCTGTGATGCAGCAAACTTGGACTCGTGGGCAGGGACCCTAGATATGTTTTAATTAAAAATTTAAAAAATTAACTTTAACACTACATTCTTTCTTAATTCAAGCACCAAGAAGAAAAGACTAAATTATTTATGTTATTTTATTCCAGTCTATGTATGATGTGATGAAGTGATGTTCAGCAGGTCCTCGAATAAAACATCATTTCAATCAATGTTGTTTCCTTATAACACTGACGAGAAAAAAAATGGTTTCATTATATGTCATTTTGCTTAAAGTTATTGTTTCCAAGAACCTATCGTTTGCATTCAGTGAGGACTTACTGTATATATTTTTTCTTCAGCACAGCACCCACAAGATGCCTTTACCATGCCAGTAAAATAAAACATGTTTTACTATGCAGGTTTTGCACTGTTCTGCAGGAAGCTGAATAGCCATTAATTTGGGCTGAATAGTTTTGTTTTAGGTCTTACCATGCAATGATTAATTGCTTAGATGATGTAAATAGGCTGGATGCCAACTTCTTGAGTTGCTTGTGGACTATATTTCAGTTTAAAACTATGTAAAGAGTATAGGAAGTGGATTAAATATATTGTGCACTCACGGACCACAATACTTAAAGCCTTGATTCTTAAAGGCAGACTAGAGCTAGGTCTATGCAAAGGAGATGGTGCATCAAATTCAAAAGCTATGCACCTTTTATGTTGCTGTATTTGGTGTTGTTTAGACATGGTATTTGTGCTAGAAAATTATTTTCAGTCACACATCACTTAATGATGAGGATATGTTCTGAGAAATGCATCCTTTGGTGATTTTTGTCATTGTGCTAAGATCACACAGTGTACTTACACAAACGTAGATGGTATAATATACTACATACCTAGGCTATATGGTGTAGCCTATCGTTCCTTGGCTACCTGTTCAACATGTTACTGAACTGACAACTTAGGAAATTGTAATGCAATAGTAAGTATTGTATCTAAACATAGAAAAGGTACAACAAAAATATGTTATTATAATCTTATGGGGCCACTGGTCTGTTATTAACAAAAACATTGTTATGCCATGCATGACTGGATATTATTGATATATAATAAGGATAAAAAACATGTGTTTTATGTGATTTGCTGCTGAATTTAGATAGCTTTCACCATGTGGTATCTCCCTAAGTTTTTAAGTCTTAGAGTGTCTAGGATTAAAATGATAACCCAAGTCTGCTGTGAAAACAAAAAGCCTCACCAATCACCTGCTGATACAATTTAAAGATATAAACTGAAGAAGCTCTAGCTCTAACCCTCTGAACACTAACGAGTGACAAGACTATCACAGCAATGAATGAAAAGTTCTTCAGAAAAGAGAAAAATGCTCTGAAAATGTGGGAAAATGCACTCAGGTTCTTTTGAATTGGAAGCAAGCTGTCAAAGATGCCCACCCCCCACCCAACACTGTTAAAATGTTCAATGGAGTAAAAGCACATAGAAATATCCTCTATTCCTCTTGATTTCATTCTATGATGAATTAGTACCTTTACTGAAATACCTATTTCCAGTGGCAGTGCATATCATCAAACCTGGATCAAGGAGAATTCAGCAGATGTTCAATCAGGGGTTCAGTCATCATTTGTTGCTGGATCTACTCTGTCTAACTACACTGAAAGACAGCTCAATACAATGGTAGGAGCACATTCCAATCACTAGAGAGTGAGTCAAACTCTCCCTTCTTTGTATTTCCTCGCTATCTTAGCCAGCTTGGGCTGCCATACAAAATAACATAGACTGGATGACTTCAACAGTGGAAATTTATTTTCTCAGAGTTTGGGAGGCTAGAAATTGGAAAACAGGGTGCTAGCATGGTTGGGTTCTGGTGAGGGCCCTCTTCCTGGCTTTCCAATAGTCACCTTTGAGATAAATTCCCACACTGCAAAGAGAAAGAAACCTTCAGTTTCTTCCTCCTCTTGGAAAGACACTGAGCCCATCAAGGGGGACATGCCTTTATGACTTTATGTAAACCCAATCACCTCCCAAGGGCTCCACGTTTAAATATCATCACACTGGGGGTTAGGGCTTCAGCATACACATTTTGGGGAGATACAAACATTCATTCCATAACATTCATTATTATGTTACCAGAGAATGCGTCAAATCTAAGGCCATTCACTAGACCATCGTCCTTGATGTTGTCCTCTAAGAGACGGGAACTGAAGCAGGTGATACCTGTCACACTGCATATCCATGAACAACAATCAGACAGGATGAGATAAGAGACCTTAAGCATTGGTCTGTGAGCTTCTCCACTGCATGACTGTAGCCCCTCTTTGGTGTCACTATGGCTCAGTATGCAACTGTGATATGTTGTGGCAGAGGCTTTGCCCCAGCCCTACTCCATCAGGTAAACTAAGCATTCAGTTATGGCTTGCTGAAGGGGATGCCAGGTCTTCTCCTTTTGTGGTCTGAGAATGGGGTCTAAGCTTTGCATGGTAGCTTTATCACATGCAAAGCCACAGGCAGAAGTCACCACATCAGCTTTTGTGGTTGGAGAAGGAACTTATCCCTGGCATGATGGGGATGGAGTGGCTGGGGTGCAGGTCTTGAGGCTTATCTGTTCTGTCTGAGCACCGGGACCACACAGCTCTCCATGGAACCACTCAGAAGGTCAGTTTTACTAGAGGCAGTTTCTTCCTCTTAGGGAGAACTCCCTGTGGAGATCAGTCTTGGAAAAGTTCAATTTTATCAACTTTACACAATTTGTTCAAGATTTATCAGACTTTTTGTATATCCCTAGATTCAAGTTGCTTATATTTGGTTTAGGAGTTTTACACTGATATTATTAAATATATTAAATATGTAATTAATGTGATTATTAAATGCGATTTTTTTCCCTTCATACTGTTCTTGTCAGGTTTTAGCGTGAAGATGTTGCTAGCCTTTTATGTAAGTTACGGAATATTCTCTCTTTTTTCTATTATTTGGAATAGTCCATATGAAACTGACATTGTTTCCTGAAAGTCTGACAATATTTATTTTTAAATTTTGTTAATGTGGAAAATTGTTAGCTATGAATTTATTACTTCAATGGATATAAAATTATTTAAATATGATGTTGCTCCTCAAGGGAGCTTTAGTAAGTAAAATTTTTCTAGAAATGTTTCCATTTCTTCCAAGTTTTAAAATATGTTAGGAAAATTTTTGTGTCTATCCTTAGTTTGTTAAAATTTCTGTAGCATCTGTGGTAACCCACTTCTTAATTTCCTCTGCTGTTCACTTGTGCCTTTTCTCTTTTGTTCTTTTCAGTCTTGTCAATGGTTTGTCAATGTTATTAATTATATTTGTAAACTATATTTGGCCTTCTTAGCTTCTCTTTTTTATATCTACTTTATATTTTAATAATTTTGCTCTTACTATCTTTATTTTTTATTTTGTATTTAGTGTAGTTTATATTTTCTTTTACTAACTTTTGAAAATGGAAGCTTAGTTCATTAATTTCTATTCCTTTATTGTCTAATGTAAACACTTAAGACTATAGGTATGTCTTAGCCCATTTTGGCTGCTGCAACAAAATACTATAGACCGGGTGGCTTATAAACAACAGAAAGTTATTTCTTACAGGTCTTGCTGCTGGAAAGTCCAAGATCAAGGTGCCAGAAAATCTGTTGTCTTGTGAAGGCCTTCCTCCTCATAGACAGTGGTCTTTTCATTTTTACCTCACAAGGCAGAAGGGGCAAGGGATCTCTCTTAGGCCTCTTTTATAAGGGCACACATCCCATTCATGAGGGCTCTACTCCTGTAATCTAATCATCTCCCCAAAGCCGTATGTACTAGCACCATCACCTTTGTGATGAAGATTTCAAAATATGAATTTTGATGAAACATAAACAGTCGTATTCAAAAACCACTTTTTCTGCATTCACAGTTTTGATATGTCACATTTTCATTATTTTATCTTGCCTTATTGCACTGACTGGGACTCCCAGTATGATGATGAATTGAAATAGTGAGAGCAGGTATTTTTGATTTGCTCCTAATTGTAGGAGGAATGTATTTAGTCCTCCAACCCGAAGAACGGTGTTACCAATAGGTTTCATAGATGCTCCTTATCAAGTTAAGGAAGTGCCTTTCAAAAACTTCTTGCTGAGAGATTTTAATGTTTACTTATGTCAAATGATTTTCTGTACCTATTCAGATGACTATATAGTTATTCTTCTATAGGCTATTGACATAATAATGGCAATTATTAATTTTTGCATGTTAGACCAGCCTTGCATCCCTAGGATGAAACCGACTTGGTCTTGATATATATTCTTTTTCATCTATTGCTGAGTTTGACTTGCCAATATTTTGTTGAGAATTTTTTAATGTCTAAGTTCCTGAGGTATATTAGTTTACAGTTTTCTTGTAATGTTTTTATCTCATTTTCATAAAAAGTAATACTGTTCTTAGAAAACGTGTGAGAACTGTCCCATCTTTTTCTATTATCCAGATGAGATTGTGAGGAACTGGTATTTTTCACTTTAAATGTTGAGTAAAATTCATCAGTGAGTTTATTTATTTGGGCTTGGAGTCTTATTTGTTGGAAGGTTTAAAACTATCAATTTAATTTCTTCCATAAATATATGACTATTCAGATTAATTATTCCTTAGTGATCTTTGGTGATTTATATGTTTTGAGAAATTAACCCATGGTACCTAAGTTGTCATATTTATGGGCATTAAGTTGTTTGCAATATTTTCTAATTAACCTTTAATATCTGTAGGGTTTTATGATGTCCATTCTTTTAATTCTGGTATTTGTAAATTCTCTCTCCTCTCTCTTTCTCTTGGTCAGCCTCTCTAGTAGTTAAACTTATTATTTTTGTTTTCTATTTAACTGATTTCTGTTGTTGTCTTTATTTTTTTCACTTCTGCTTGTTATTGGGTTTAATATGACAATTTCTCAACTTATTGTACAGGATGTAGTTTTATATTTTACATATTAATTTAAACTGCTTTCACCAGAGTTAGTGAAGATACACAGTCAACAGTATACTTGTTTAGGATTTCAAAAGAAACCATAGGATAACCTTTAGAACAAGAGTTATTAGCTTTAATAAGCAGGTTTTCATCTTGTAATAAAAATTGGAATAATGAAAAAAAGAAAAACAAACTTAGGGACTCAATCCAGCAAACAATCCAGGAGGAAGTAGACATGTGGAACAATCAAATTCAGGCTGAAGTTTTTTTTTTTTTTTTTTTTTTTTTTTTTATTATACTTTAAGTTCTAGGGTACATGTGCATAATGTGCAGGTTACATATGTATACATGTGCCATGTTGGTGTGCTGCACCCATCAACTCGTCAGCACCCATCAATTCATCATTTATATCAGGTATAACTCCCCAATGCAATCCCTCCCCCCTCCCCCCTCCCCATGATAGGCCCCAGTGTGTGATGTTCCCCTTCCCGAGTCCAAGTGAGCTCATTGTTCAGTTCCCACCTATGAGTGAGAACATGCGGTGTTTGGTTTTCTCTTCTTGTGATAATTTGCTAAGAATGATGGTTTCCAGCTGCATCCATGTCCCTACAAAGGACGCAAACTCATCCTTTTTTATGGCTGCATAGTATTCCATGGTGTATATGTGCCACATTTTCTTAATCCAGTCTGTCACTGATGGACATTTGGGTTGATTCCAAGTCTTTGCTATTGTGAATAGTGCCGCAATAAACATACGTGTGCATGTGTCTTTGTAGTAGCATAATTTATAATCCTTTGGGTATATACCCAGTAGTGGGATGGCTGGGTCATATGGTACATCTAGTTCTAGATCCTTGAGGAATTGCCATACTGTTTTCCATAATGGTTGAACTAGTTTACAATCCCACCAACAGTGTAAAAGTGTTCCTATTTCTCCACATCCTCTCCAACACCTGTTGTTTCCTGATTTTTTAATGATTGCCATTCTAACTGGTGTGAGATGGTATCTCATTGTGGTTTTGATTTGCATTTCTCTGATGGCCAGTGATGATGAGCATTTTTTCATGTGTCTGTTGGCTGTATGAATGTCTTCTTTTGAGAAATGTCTGTTCATATCCTTTCCCCACTTTTGGATGGGGTTGTTTGTTTTTTTCTTGTATATTTGCTTGAGTTCTTTGTAGATTCTGGAAATGAGCCCTTTGTCAGATGAGTAGATTGCAAAAATTTTCTCCCATTCTGTAGGTTGCCTGTTCACTCTGATGGTAGTTTCTTTTGCTGTGCAGAAGCTCTTTAGTTTAATGAGATCCCATTTGTCAATTTTGGCTTTTGCTGCCGTTGCTTTTGGTGTTTTAGACATGAAGTCCTTGCACATGCCTATGTCCTGAATGGTACTACCTAGATTTTCTTCTAGGGTTTTTATGGTATTAGGTCTAACATTTAAGTCTCTAATCCATCTTGAATTAATCTTCGTATAAGGAGTAAGGAAAGGATCCAGTTTCAGCTTTCTACTTATGGCTAGCCAATTTTCCCAGCACCATTTATTAAATAGGGAATCCTTTCCCCATTTCTTGTTTTTCTCAGGTTTGTCAAATATCAGATGGTTGTAGATGTGTGGCATTATTTCTGAAGGCTCCGTTCTGTTCCATTGGTCTATATCTCTGTTTTGGTACCAGTACCATGCTGTTTTGGTTACTGTAGCCTTGTAGTATAGTTTGAAGTCAGGTAGCGTGACGCCTCCGGCTTTGTCCTTTTGACTTAGGATTGTCTTGGCAATACGGGCTCTTTTTTGGTTCCATATGAACTTTAAAGCAGTTTTTTCCAATTCGGTGAAGAAACTCATTGGTAGCTTGATGGGGATGGCATTGAATCTATAAATAACCTTGGGCAGTATGGCCATTTTCACGATATTGATTCTTCCTATCCATGAGCATGGTATGTTCTTCCATTTGTTTGTGTCCTCTTTGATTTCACTGAGCAGTGGTTTGTAGTTCTCCTTGAAGAGGTCCTTTACATCCCTTGTAAGTTGGATTCCTAGGTATTTTATTCTCTTTGAAGCAATTGTGAATGGAAGTTCATTCCTGATTTGGCTCTCTGCTTGTCTGTTACTGGTGTATAAGAATGCTTGTGATTTTTGCACATTAATTTTGTATCCTGAGACTTTGCTGAAGTTGCTTATCAGCTTAAGAAGATTTTGGGCTGAGACGATGGGGTTTTCTAAATACACAATCATGTCATCTGCAAACAGGGACAATTTGACTTCCTCTTTTCCTAACTGAATACCCTTGATTTCTTTCTCTTGCCTGATTGCCCTAGCCAGAACTTCCAACACTATGTTGAATAGGAGTGGTGAGAGAGGGCATCCCTGTCTTGTGCCAGTTTTCAAAGGGAACTTTTCCAGTTTTTGCCCATTCAGTATGATATTAGCTGTGGGTTTGTCATAAATAGCTCTTATTATTTTGAGGTACGTTCCATCAATACCGAATTTGTTGAGCGTTTTTAGCATGAAGGGCTGTTGAATTTTGTCAAAAGCCTTTTCTGCATCTATTGAGATAATCATGTGGTTCTTGTCTTTGGTTCTGTTGATATGCTGGATTACGTTGATTGATTTGCCAATGTTGAACCAGCCTTGCATCCCAGGGATGAAGCCCACTTGATCATGGTGGATAAGCTTTTTGATGTGCTGCTGAATCCGGTTTGCCAGGATTTTATTGAGGATTTTTGCATCGATGTTCATCAGGGAGATTGGTCTAAAATTCTCTTTTTTTGTTGTGTCTCTGCCAGGCTTTGGTATCAGGATGATGCTGGCCTCATAAAATGAGTTAGGGAGGATTCCCTCTTTTTCTATTGATTGGAATAGTTTCAGAAGGAATGGTACCAGCTCCTCCTTGTACCTCTGGTAGAATTCAGCTGTGAATCCATGTGGTCCTGGGCTTTTTTTGGTGGGCAGGCTATTAATTGTTGCCTCAATTTCAGATGCTGCTATTGGTCTATTCAGGGATTCAACTTCTTCCTGGTTTAGTCTTGGAAGAGTGTACGTGTCCAGGAAATTATCCATTTCTTCTAGATTTTCTAGTTGATTTGCGTAGAGGTGTTTATAGTATTCTCTGATGGTAGTTTGTATTTCTGTGGGGTCGGTGGTGATATCCCCTTTATCATTTTTTATTGCGTCTATTTGATTCCTCTCTCTTTTCTTCTTTATTAATCTTGCTAGCGGTCTGTCAATTTTGTTGATCTTTTCAAAAAACCAACTCCTGGATTCATTGATTTTTTGGAGGGTTTTTTGTGTCTCTATCTCCTTCAGTTCTGCTCTGATCTTAGTTATTTCTTGCTTTCTGCTAGCTTTTGAATGTGTTTGCTCTTGCCTCTCTAGTTCTTTTAATTGTGATGTTAGAGTGTCAATTTTAGATCTTTCCTGCTTTCTCTTGTGGGCACTTAGTGCTATAAATTTCCCTCTACATACTGCTTTAAATGTGTCCCAGAGATTCTGGTATGTTGTATCTTTGTTCTCATTGGATTCAAAGAACATCTTTATTTCTGCTTTCATTTCGTTATGTACCCAGTAGTCATTCAGGAGCAGGTTGTTCAGTTTCCATGTAGTTGAGCGGTTTTGATTGAATTTCTGAGTCCTGAGTTCTAGTTTGATTGCACTGTGGTCAGAGAGACAGTTTGTTATAATTTCTGTTCTTTTACATTTGCTGAGGAGTGCTTTACTTCCAATTATGTGGTCAATTTTGGAATAAGTGTGATGTGGTGCTGAGAAGAATGTATATTCTGTTGACTTGGGGTGGAGAGTTCTATAGATGTCTATTAGGTCCGCTTGGTGCAGAGATGAGTTCAATTCCTGGATATCCTTGTTAACTTTCTCTCTCGTTGATCTGTCTAATGTTGACAGTGGAGTGTTGAAGTCTCCCATTATTATTGTATGGGAGTCTAAGTCTCTTTGTAAGTCTCTAAGGACTTGCTTTATGAATCTGGGTGCTCCTGTATTAGGTGCATATATATTTAGGATAGTTAGCTCTTCCTGTTGGATTGATCCCTTTACCATTATGTAATGGCCTTCTTTGTCTCTTTTGATCTTTGATGGTTTAAAGTCTGTTTTATCAGAGACTAGGATTGCAACCCCTGCTTTTTTTTGTTCTCCATTTGCTTGGTAGATCTTCCTCCATCCTTTTATTTTGAGCCTATGTATGTCTCTGCATGTGAGATGGGTCTCCTGAAGACAGCAGACTGATGGGTCTTGACTCTTTATCCAGTTTGCCAGTCTGTGTCTTTTAATTGGAGCATTTAGTCCATTGACATTTAAGGTTAATATTGTTATGTGTGATCTTGATCCTGCCATTATGATATTAACTGGTTATTTTGCTCATTAGTTGATGCAGTTTCTTCCTAGGCTCGATGGTCTTTACATTTTGGCATGTTTTTGCAGTGGCTGGTACCGGTTGTTCCTTTCCATGTTTAGGGCTTCCTTCAGGGTCTCTTGTAAGGCAGGCCTGGTGGTGACAAAATCTCTAAGCATTTGCTTATCTGTAAAGAATTTTATTTCTCCTTCACTTATGAAACTTAGTTTGGCTGGATATGAAATTCTGGGTTTAAAATTCTTTTCTTTAAGAACGTTGAATATTGGCCCCCACTCTCTTCTGGCTTGTAGAGTTTCTGCCGAGAGATCTGCTGTCAGTCTGATGGGCTTCCCTTTGTGGGTAACCCGACCTTTCTCTCTGGCTGCCCTTAAGATTTTTTCCTTCATTTCAACTTTGGTGAATCTGGCAATTATGTGTCTTGGAGTTGCTCTTCTGGAGGAGTATCTTTGTGGCGTTCTCTGTATTTCCTGAATTTGAATGTTGGCCTGGCCTGCTAGGTTGGGGAAGTTCTCCTGGATGATATCCTGTAGAGTGTTTTCCAATTTGGTGCCATTTTCCCCCTCACTTTCAGGCACCCCAATCAGACGTAGATTTGGTCTTTTGACATAATCCCATACTTCTTGCAGGCTTTGTTCATTTCTTTTTCTTCTTTTTTCTTTTGGTTTCTCTTCTCGCTTCATTTCATTCATTTGATCCTCAATCGCTGATACTCTTTCTTCCAGTTGATCGAGTCGGTTACTGAAGCTTGTGCATTTGTCACGTATTTCTCGTGTCATGGTTTTCACCTCTGTCATTTCGTTTATGACCTTCTCTGCATTAATTAGTCTAGCTGTCAATTCTTCCACTTTTTTTTCAAGATTTTTAGTTTCTTTGCGCTGGGTACGTAATTCCTCCTTTAGCTCTGAGAGGTTTGATGGACTGATGCCTTCTTCTCTCATCTCATCAAAATCATTCTCTGACCAGCTTTGATCCGTTGCTGGCGATGGGCTGTGCTCCTTTGCAGGAGGAGATGCGCTCTTATTTTTTGAATTTCCAGCTTTTCTGCCCTGCTTTTTCCCCATCTTTGTGGTTTTATCTGTCACTGGTCTTTGATGATGGTGACGTACTGATGGGGTTTTGATATAGGTGTCCTTCCTGTTTGATAGTTTTCCTTCTGACAGTCAGGACCCTCAGCTATAGGTCTGTTGGAGATTGCTTGAGGTCCACTCCAGACCCTGTTTGCCTGGGTATCAGCAGCAGAGGTTGCAGAAGATAGAATATTGCTGAACAGCGAGTGCACCTGTCTGATTCTTGCTTTGGAAGCTTCCTCTCAGGGGTGTACTCCACCCTGTGAGGTGTGGGGTGTCAGACTGCCCCTAGTGGGGGATGTCTCCCAGTTAGGCTACTCAGGGGTCAGTGACCCACTTGAGCAGGCAGACTGCCCCTTCTCAGATCTCAACGTCCGTGTTGGGAGATCCACTGCTCTCTTCAAAGCTGTCAGACAGAGTCGTTCGCGTTTCACAGGCTTCTACTCCTTTAGCTGAGCCCTGTCCCCAGAGGCGCAGTCTACAGAGACAGGCAGGTTTCCTTGAGCTGCTGTGAGCTCCACCCAGTTCCAGCTTCCCAGTGGCTTTAGTTACCTACTTAAGCCTCAGCGATGGCGGGCGCCCCTCCCCCAGCCTCGCTGCTGCCTTGCGGTTAGATTGCCGCAGACTGCTGTGTTAGCAAGGAGAGAGGCTCCGTGGGCGTGGGACCCTCCCGGCCAGGTGTGGGATACAATCTCCGGTGTGCCGGTGTTACAGCGCAGTATTGGGGTGGGAGTTACCCGATTTTCCAGGTGTTGTGTGTCTCAGTTCCCCTGGCTAGGAAAAGGGACTCCCTTCCCCCTCGCGCTTCCCAGGTGAGCCAGGCTGAAGTTTTATAAACTGAACTGGGCCTACTCGAAAGGAATAAGAAGACATTAAAGGATAACATACATTTCATTTCTATTGTTGCAGAAAAACAGAAGATGAAGTAAAATAACTTCTTTTGCTCTTGTAATAGCAAATGCTCTTAAGCCCCGGAAAATTCGAAAGATCTGGAAAGACTAAGACTGGGAGAAGACAATATAGAATAGGTCATATATTTCCAAGAGGTTCCTGAGTGTCCCAGCTCAGAAAGCTACAACACAGATTCACACAATATAGTCAGCCATTCTGTTGGAGTTGGAGAGATCTAGAGACAAGTCTAAGTTTGGGATAGTAGAAATTGTAAGGCTATACATTTGACTTCAAGAATTGTTCACTAGAAACATAGTCTTTTCTCTCAAGAGAGAGCAATAGAATCTCAGGGAATATGAAAGAATACCATGCCCCTAGGATTGACATTCCTAAAAATCTTCAGATTAGACTCTTTCTGGACAGAAGTGAAAGCAGAAGCTTTGAGCTCTCCCTGGTGATGGGTCTGCAACCAGAGAGGATTTCTAGCTGGATAGCAAAAAACAAACAAGCAAATAAACACATATTTTAAAAATCACTAAAGATAGGGAGTCTATTACTGGAGAACCTCCCTTATATATTCTTCTACTGCCAAGGAAATCTCCACTATGTTTGTGAATATGGAAATCAATCCATGACATGGTTTGTTATATTAAGAAACTATAAATGTGCTTTGGCAAGAAATCTTTAGTTTCAAGTCTCAGAGAAACAAATTGACTATTCTTTCTGAAGGTATTTCCAACCTCATAATTCACTTTGTTTTTCAGATTGATAGAAGCACATTTATTTTATTGTATGGTATTTTATAAACCCTCAACTCCCCCCCCCCCAATTTGATCAGATTCAGTTTCTTATGGACTGTTTAACTGTGTAGACATTTAAGCTTATGACATTAAGACTATAATGTAATTTTAAATTCATTTAAATGATTCTTCAAATAGTTATTTTTAATCAGATCTTTGCATTTTAAAGTATATATTATATATTATATATATGTTTCACTAGATTTTAAATTATAGAGTGACTCATTTGAGAAGTGGGTATTTTCTTATTTAAAATGTGGCTTTGAAAATAATAAGCCAATTTTGTGGTTCTGTTTAAAGGTAGCTTTCAAAAAGATGTCATATATTTCAGTTCTTTTTGGTGGGTAGAGACCATTCATATACTTAAAAATAAATCATGGTTCAGGCATAAATTACATAGGTCACCAAATCTGGGTACAAAGCAAATATGAATCAGATAGAAAAATTCATCACCTGTTAAATAACCCCACCAAAGAAATCTTTTGGATTCGAACCAGCTGCCTAGGCTATGGAGGGCAGGACTGTCCCTCATGAGGCAGGCACAGACACAGAATGACAGTTGCAGAAGAGAGCCCCTATCGGCTCAACAAATCCAAGACAGGGGCAAAGACTTCCTCATCATTATGGGCCTTCAACTCTCTTCACAGACTTCCTGCAGAGACCAGGAATACACTTCTGACAAATTCCCAACAGTTTATTTGTCAGATATTTTATTCAAATTGCTTCCTTCTCCTTGCAGAGTACGCAAAAGAACAGCAATATCCCGTCCCCTCTGTACCTCCTAACTGCTGTTTCAAGGGATAACGAGCAAATTTAGATCTTCATTACAATGTTAGTTTGTACAGCAGGCCCTATTTATTTTTCTCTACCTTGCTATTGTAATCACCAGGACAAGAAGACTGACTCTGGATAAAAGTATTTATTTGGGGCCAGTGTTGCAAAAATATTCATATGTTGAGATGGTAGGAACTGCCTAGTACTGTTCTTTGGGGAAAGTATTGAAAAGCTCATTATAGCTCAACCACATAGAGCTTCTGTGATTATCCATGCTCGGATGACATCTAAAAGAAGGATATTTTTAATTACAATCTTTTTTCCTTCAGTGTTTTTAAACAGGCAAGCCACTATCTCAAATGTTTTTCTCTGTTTTTGGAGCTGGAATCTTCATGTCAAATATCCCCTTTCCTGGGACTACAGTAAAAATTGTACTGGTACAGTACACTGTAAATATTTCAGATATAATATAACAGAAATAATAAGGCAAGAGTAATGAGGGTGAAAAAAAGACTTGGAATCATTGAGGCTTGATATCAATCTCATAAGAAATGTTAGTAAGTAGTTACTGAAAGGATGAAAGTATTCTGAGATCACAGTAATCAAATCATATTAACAGCAGATTATAGTTTACAGTGCAGTTTCAAATTATGCAGCATCAATAAATCTCTTTTTAGCAGGAAAAATTCTATAATTTTCAAAACTTAAACAGAGTTCTATAATTTGGGAGGAGATTGAGGAAGTTTGGGGATAGATTTTCACTAGAAGTACCTTCTGTCTTCAGGTTGCCATGCCACAGACACCTGGCCCTTCCCTTTTCTCTCCTCAGTCTTAAATTAAAGCATTCTTTTTTGTTTCTTCTCTGGCATCTTCTTAATGTATACACATTATCAATTTCCTTATGCTCTTGACAGCCAAATCTATATGCCCAGTCTTATCAACTCTCACTCACACAAACATGTACTAAATGCCTTAAGCGTGGACCTAATAGTAGAGATGAAAAGTAGAATGAGGATCATTCATTCAAAAAAATTACTAGAAGACATTTTTCTTAAACTAAAGAAAGACCTGAGAAGTCATATTGCCAGGGCCTTCTGACTGTAAAGCAGGAGGAGTTGAAGAAAGACCACAACCAGATACATTAAATCTCAGAATTACAAGGATGAAGACAACCTCCTAAATCTCTCAGAGGGATAAGAAGTTACCAACAGAGAAATGAAAATGTAATTGACATAAAATACTTTATCAATAATTCTCAAGTGTGAGAAAAAAATAATAGTGCCTTTAAATTTCTCAGGAAAAATGTTTTTGAATATAAGTTGAATAATGGCTACTAAAGATGCTTATGACCTAATACTCAAACCTGTAAATATGTTGCCTTACATAACAAAAGTGACTTTGCAGATGTGATTGAGATTATCAACCTTGAGATGTGGAGATTATATCCATGTGGGCACCACTTTTCTTGGAGAGCCTTTCCTGGCTTGGTGAGAAAGAGACTTGGCAATTAGGAGGGTCAGAGAGGTGTGTAGTGAGCATTAGGCCTGTCATTGCTGACTTTGAAGATGGAAGGAGGGGCCATGAGCCAAAGAATATAGTGGCCTCTGGAAACTGAGAACAGTCTTCAGTTTACAACGAGCAATAAAATAGGGACCTTCATCCCGCAACCTCAAGGAACAAACTGCCAACAGTCTGAATGAACAGTAAGAAGACTCTTCCCTAGAGAAACCAGAAAAGGACATAATCCTGCTGAGCTTCTGTGATTATCCATAGAGCTTCTGACACCAGCTGATTCCTTGATTTTAGCCTAAAACTTGTTTTGTACTTCTTATCTTTAGAAATGTAAGATAATAAATTTGAGTTGCTTTAGGCCAGTATGTTTGATAATTTGTCATGATCACAAATCAATACCAATTTTATATTTAGAATGTTAGTATGTGAAAGACAAGCAAAGTATTTTTAGATATATACAGACTCAAGATATATACTTTCCAATTATCCTTTCTGATATATTCACTTGATGGGTACTCCAGGATAAAGATATAAGAAGGACAAATAAGATTTGGTCAATAGTAGAATTAACTTAGCAAATATAAAGATGAAATTCCAGGATGATAGCTATGCATCAAGCCTGGAAAGCCATCAGCAGCCCACATGAATACACTGACAATGATTTCCAAGAAAATGTTAAAACACATTAAATGTATTTCTTACAAAATAGAATAAATAACAACTGAAAGATTTTAGTAATAGGATGAGAAATTATGATTTTTTTCTTTAAAAAAAAAACTGAGAGGCATCTGAGAGATGCCTTTAAAAAAAAAACTGAGAGAAAATGCCTAGGAAATGTCATAGTAGATATCAGAAATAACCCAAAATGTGACACAACATTGAGCAATTTATGGTGTGCAAGGATATCCATTTAACCTTGTTAATAGTATTCTTCACCTTAGAGTGTGCCGGGGAGTCTGATGGTGAATTTGTAGAGAAATCTTCTATCACCACTTAGCTTTGAAATGAATGCAATTTAATATAATCCTGATAATGTATATGCCTTTAATTGACTTTCAACTTTTAGAATGAGCTATAGACCAGGCACAGAATTATGATGACAAGACGGAATTTAAATGTTATTCATCTTAAAAATATAAAGGACTTGTATATCTGACAAAACTGAGTATATCTAAGTAGGAAAACAGAAAAGGAGAGGTGGATTTGATAATAATAGGCAGGACAGGGTCAATAAATACTAATGAGTATATAAAAATATTAGACGTGGAGGTAGAGAAATGATTAAAGATAGGCGTAGGCCAGGCATGGTGGCTCACACCTATAATCCTAGCACTTTGGAAGGCTGAGGCACTTTGATAGCATGAGCTCTGGAGTTTGAGACCAACCTGGGCAACACAGTGAGACCTTGTCTTTATTTTTTAAAAATACAGAAATAAATCGTTACATCTGCAAAGTGAGATCCACTATAAGGGAGACATGAAGGTAAATCTTATTTTTTGTTGACTTTGACATGGTTTTATTCATTCATCATTATTATTTTATCTGGTGTGTGTAGCACCTGGGTACTTTTTAAACCTCTTATTCATCACTGAAGACTCAGTTTAAAGTCATCTCCTGTGGAAGCCCTTCTTATCTTCTCAGAGTACCCTCATCTCTGCTTCCTTTGCACCAACCTCTATTTTAATTGGACTTATCACCTTCTAAAAATATTTCTTTACATAAATCTCCATTATAAACTATAAGTTTCTGGAAGGTAGAACTTAAAAAATAATTAGCCCACATCCTGGTACATAATAGTCCTCCTTCTTTTCTTTCAAATCAGTCAGTCAGTCAGTCAGTCAGGTTGTCAGTTAGTTAATGAGTAAATGCCAAGTAAAGCCCCAAGGCTCATGTCAACTGCAAAACTGGATTCTCAAAATTAATATATATATATAAAATTAGCTGGGAGTGGTGGCAGGCACCTGTAATTTCAGCTACTCAGGAGGCTGAGGCAGGAGAGTCACTTGAAACCTAAAGGCAGAGGTTGCAGTTAGCCGAGATCATGCCACTGCACTCCAGCAAAACTCTGTCTCAAACAAAAGGAAAAAAAAAAAAACAACAACAGTAAATTCAGAAATTGCTTTTTATTCAGTAGCTTTATGTTTAAACTGAAAATTCCAGCCTTAGAAGATACCTCCAGCAATTTGGGTCAACTGAATTGACTTATATTCATTCCATATTTCAGAGTTTCATGTCTAGATGTGTGTACCTTAATTTTTAAATGACCCCAAATATTCCCATGCAACATTCTTGCATTTCATATTGCTCAGAAATCCATTTTGATAAAGTGGATACACTTGGAGTCTTAGTAAGCTTCCTTAGGAGTATTTTGGTCTGAAAGGAGACTATTTTCTTCTGAAATTGCCCCCAGAATTCACTTAGTTTGTGCCTCTGCGTTCAAACTGTAAATTATAGAATGACTGTGAACAGCAGTTTTTCACCTGACAGGCTAGAATATGCCATGTGTTTTCTACTTCTTTGAAAGCTAATAGATATAGTTTTTAAGCACAATGTCATATCAAGAAGTCACATCAAAATCATAATGAATTAATGAACAATAAAGCTCTCAACACTGTCTTTGTAGCATTTTAAGCACGAAGCACAGTCAAGAGAGAATTATTTTTTCTTTCTAGATCCAAACAGATCAAAAGAGTTTCCAAGAATAAAAGGGATGATGGTAACCCACCAGATGTTGTATTTTTGAAGATTCCTTCCAGGTAATTATAATTTAGGGATTATAGTCCTTCAGAGACGATGCTGCCGTGACGTCACGTGACGTGCCACTTCTTATGAACATCATCTCTAAGTGAAAGGGGTGCTAAGGTATAATCTGCCTTTTAGCATCTGGCTGAAACTCTATTTATTGAATTTGTTTTACACCAACTGATAATAGAGCAAAATTGTATTTTTGACTGGAAATAGTTCTCTTTTGGAGAACATCATTGATTTAATGAAGACACACTTGTAAGTGTTCTGCAGCACAGCTGAAATTTCACTCACTTTTTAGCTCTAGGCCATTGGTTGAAGTCCAAGCTGACAATTTCAGCTTGTTAAGTCCCTGGTTTACAGACATTCACAACATAAACCTATTGTATATAATCTTGTAATTATGGCAGTCTGTGCATTGGAGAAGCCTGAAAATACAACTGACACAGAATACATTACTCTTAACAAAAGACAAAGGGATGAGTGAAAAGGACGTAAAACTCCATGAGAGCGAAACAAAAAATATGAAAAACTGGTCGCTGTTTCCCAAAATTGCAATAGTTTCCTTTTAATATTGACATCTTTTTAATTCAGAAAAAAAAAGAAAACTAATTCTTATTTTTCACCACCAATAGTAACTGAGAAATGGGTATCAGAGAACAGCCACACAAAAAGAATACATACATTTATTATAAATCCACTGATGGAAAATTATGTCTACATCAATAAAAATATCATATTCATATTAATAATGTTTGTCAACTAAATAAAGAAAAATCACAGAAAGGTACGCAAATTAGCTGAATTATAGATACGAGGAATTATTAATTTGACTACAAATACAATTGTAAAGCAAAAAAGTCCATAAAGTAGAAAAAAATGTTTATTTTGAATGAAATTTAAGGTAGATTTAGTAATAAATTTATATCATATTTTGTAAAATGAGGGAAAGATGGATAAATTTTCTATTTAAAAAATCTAGAAATCTCATTAAAATGGAAAGCTGAGAAGAATTTTATTCTTTAACAAAATATTTAACAAGAACACCTCTCTTTTCAAGCAATTATTAAGTCTAATTCAGTCTTTTAGTGCCGGATACTCACTGGCTTTGATGATGAGAAATGGCTATTATCTATTGCCAGAAGAACTGCTAACATATAACTTCATTTCACACCTTGTACTGATAATTGACTTACAGGCGTAATGAAAACAAGACTGAAGCCCCAGCTGTGAACCAACTTACCCACAATCACAAGCTCTCTAACATGTGACCTTGGGCAAATCACTCAAACTCACTGAGTCTCAGTCTTTTCATCAGTAATATGTGAGTTTCACATGACATAACAGAAAAGAAATAGCGGGAGCACACTGACAACACTATCCCCCAAAACAGAGCACTCCACTGGAGCTCATGTTCTCCTGAGCCTAGTCAGAAGATATCCTTTCCTCCATGTTTTCTCCTTTTTTCTATTTCCCTTTCTGATTAACCTCACCATCTCTCCAGACATGCAGATTTGCCTTCAGAAGGATGCAACAGGAGATCTCAGAAATGGAAGACCATGCTCTCTTATCATCTTGCAGGTCTAGGAGACTAAGAATCAAGTGCAATCTCTCTAATGATTGTAGGTTTTATTCCTCTTATATCAGTGTTTTTCCATCCACTTATTATTCTCATTGATAGAGGAGATACAACAAGAAATGGAAGCCAGACAGATAACAACAAATTTATTGGTCTCTTTTTCAGGATGTACTTTTCCCAGGGTTCATTGTTGTAAGGTATAGGATCTTCCCACTTAAGCCTGGATCACTATTCTCCATTTGGCAAAGGTCCCCCTAAAAACATAGCTCAGACCTCACTTTCTGGGTCAATCCTTCCTAAGCCTCCCCAATAGAGCGAGCTGTTCTGAGCCCATCTCTGGCAGACCGTTTCAAACTTCTAGCCCCCATGAGTACTTTATCATTCATTTTAATACCCCCAAACCTGTAAAGGCTCGGTATCAAGTAGTAATCTCAAGAACAATTCAAATATATACAAGTCACCATCTTTCTTTACTTTGGGGGATGGATTTGAAGACCCCAGTGGATGCCTGACATCACAGATAGTTCAGGACTTTATACATACTATGTTTCTATACATACATACCTATGATAAAGTTTAATTTGTAAATTAGATGCAGTAAGATATTAGCAACAGTAATAATGAAATCAAACAATTATAACAATATATTGTAACAAAAGTTATATCAGTGTGGTCTCTCTCTCAAAATATTTTGTTATATTATAATTGACAATATGCAATTAAAATAATAGAAGACTGGGAAGAAGGAAAAACTGTACAAACAGAGTATTTATACATACATGGGCAAACAAAAAATCAGTGGCTATCAAGAGCAAGGTGGGGAGTGGGAAGAAAATTGGGAGATGTAGGTGAAAGGATGCAAAGTACCAGATATACAGGATGAACATGTCTAGAAATCCAGTGTACAACACAAAGGCTGTAGGTAACAAAATTGTACTGTATTCGGGATTCCTGCTAAATTAGTAGATTTTAGCTACTCTTGCCACAAAAACAAAAAATGAGTATGTGAGAAAATGGTTATGTTAATTTACTTTATGGTAGTAACCTTTTAAATATCTATATATATTGCATAACATCATGCTATACACCTTAAATCTATGCAATAAAATTTATTTTTTTAAAACATGGTTTTTTAAAAAAATAAACATTTAATATGGGTTCTTTGAATGAATGAATGCTTAGTACTCAATCTAGCTTGCTTGTACAAAGCTGAAGACTTTTTTTTCCTTGATGATTTATAATTAGTAATGGGGAAAACACTAATTGAAGACATTGACATAAACTATCTCTATGTTCCACTATCATTCCAGTGATCACATCTGCTTTGTTCACTAGAAAGACTCCAGTATGTCTTTTGGACAGGCAGACTGGAAACTCTCAGGCTTGCAACAATGTTTAGTAATAATTTTAACAGATTTAACAAAATGATTTTAACAGATCGAATGGGAGTTCTTACATCCTTAACTTATATTACTACACATATATCACTGACTTCTAGAAATCTATAACCAAATACACACATAGACCAGGCAAAATGGACAACAGCTTAATTAATTTAACCTTCAGCACTTGGGAGAAGAGTGCTGTAATGGTCAAAATGATTTGTTGATTTGGCGAGGCTGTAGTGGCCAGTTATTGAATCAAACCCTAATCTAGGTGTTGCGCTGAAGGTATTTTGCAGGTGTGATTAGCGTCTAAAATTAAAGTTGACTTTCTCGAAAAGGGATTATTCTAGAAAATTTGGGTGAGCCTGATTCAATTAGCTAAAAGACTTAAGAAGAAGATGGAGGTTTCAGCTGCTGCCTGAGAGTTTCCAGTCTGCCTGTCTGAATGGCCTGCCCTATAGATTTCAGGCTTGCCCATCCAGCCCCACAAGTGTGTGAACCAATTCCTTGCAATGAATCTCTTTACTTATATATGTAATTGGTTCTGTTTCTCTGGAACCCTTATGGAGCTAAATGAATTGTCTATTGATTTGGAAATATTTTGTTATATCCGAATTTCATTCACTTTGATATTAATACACTAATTTCTCAGGGTCTTCCTCACTCTCAGATGAAAGCCTTGCCTTTTCCTCTCCTCCCCTCTTCCTATGGAGGAATTGATCTTGTGGTTGACAGAACACTTAGAAGCCTTTTTCAAAAACCCTTTGCTGGTCTGTGTGTGTCTCCACGTATGTATAAATGCACATTTATTTTCCTCTTCTTCGTTGAATGCAAGATAGTTATGATAGCTTTGATAGCTCTTATCTGCAAAACTTTAGCTTAGTATAGCCATTAGACAATGTATACATAAGTCACAAAATAATGTTGTACACCATAAATATGTACGATTTTTATTTTTTACTTTAAATACAAACATAAATGAACTTTTACTGAATAAATCTAAGTATTTTCAGAAGATATAGCAGTTTAGAAATAAGCTCCTGTTATGTCTTTCTCTTAATTCTTACCACCCCTTGAGTTGTTGCTATGAAGAAGCTTTTATTTTTAATGTCTACTCACGCTTGTTATTTCTGTGATAGATTTCAGAAACCCTGCTTTTTATGGCAGGGTTATTAACCTAGCATTACATTGACACTGCCAAATGACTAAGTGATGTTTGTGGGTTTAGAAACTTTCGGGAGAGGAAATCTTAATGCCTTTCAATCTGACACAGATTGAAAAATCTAAAATCCCAGGCAGAGCTAAATATCAAGGTGAGCCTGGCTTAGAAAATACCTTTCCTAGAAAAATGTTCTCATTCTTCTACAGCATTGGCTTAGAATGCAAAGATTCTCTCTTAAAACCCAACTTAGGTATAATTACCAAATATGAGTAAACATCTCATTCAAAACAATGACAATAATAAACATACCACAAAAAGCTTTAACTGACTTTAATTATCATTGCATAGAGCCTAAAGACTCCTATTTGCTCTATTTCACCTTCATCAATTAGAAGCTATGATTATCACATTTGTGTGTTGCTCATTTTCCTCTGCTTTGTAAATAAGTTTTGTTTTTGCTATAGGAGGTCATTCAATATTTATTAAGCATGTTAATATTTGAAGCAACTCATCACTTTACAAATTCTAGTGGGAGAATCTTGTCAAACTTGTTGAACATTACAATGATTTATTATGTTTGATAGTGCCTGAAAACAATAAAATCTAGTAATCCAATTGTTGAAATGGTAAACACCACGGTGAACAACCCATTAAGCACAAAATTGGACAGACTGTGTATCCCAGTTCCTGCTTAATTGGACAGAAGTTATTTGAATTTATACGACTTTCACATGTACCTCTCTAAAAGAGAAATTCCATTGTACTATTTTCCAATTTAAAGATTGTATTACTATCTTCTGCAGAAATACCCAAATTTTATTCTGAGAAATATTCCACATTAGAACATATAATGCCACAAATGATAGGCAAAACTAGAGGTTTTGAAATTAAAAACAATAAGAAAATGGTAAGTTAAACATGATCAGATGGCATTTTTAAGACGAGATCTCAGAACGTTTAACATGTTCAGATGTTCATGGAAATCTTCAGGAGAAGGATTAGGGTTGACAGGATTTTTCCAACTATTCAACCACAGATCTTTACTCCTAAAAAGGATTGTTGTGCAAAGGAACAGTCTGAAAGATGCTTGTCTGTAGGACTCAATTGCATAGTTTCTTGTGGCATTCAAGGTCTTTTAGTGTTGCTTCAAAATTAACTTCAGCTACTTCTTTACACACTCTCCACTGGAACCAAATTGACCAACTCATTATTCCCAAACCTGGGTCACCTATTCCTGGCGCCAAGTCTTTGTATCTATACTTAGCTTAAAAGCCTTCTTTTCATTTCTCCACTTACCAATTTCAAATCATCTTTCAATACCCATCCACTTTCTGACTTCTTCTAGCAAATATGATATTTATGACATCTTTAATTTTAATCATATTTTTAAAAAGTATTGTTTAAGTTGTGTATATTTTCCTAATAACACAGGTAATTCTTTCAGCCAGGGATTGTGTGTTTTATATTCTGTCTTTGCTCTCTACCTGAATTTGATGCAACACTTTCTATATATATAGCCATCATTTACTTTGTTTATGAGTGATTAAATAAATATTTAACAGAATTCATGTCATGGGTAGTCCTCCCAGCTGGGAGGAGGGAAACCCATTCTCTGGAGATGACAGGCAAATCTGAGACACTTAAACATGTTTCTTAATTTGAAATACTTAGGTTTGTTTTCTACTTAGAAGTTGTCTGATTATTCTTCAATACTTTGTTTAGATTGTTTTCTATTTGTTAGAGTATAGAAAACAGAATAATAATAAAAGGAACATTTTGGAGATACTTGGGAAGAGGTAAGCCTAAAACCACTCATCTCAAAAGACAAGAAAAAAGTCTATACTTTCCTATATCCTCTAATTTGCCCTGGGTTTCAAATTATCTTAGTTCTTCTTTACTGTCATGAAATGCTCCCTCAAAGCAGAAAATCTATCAATACAATGGAATCAAGATAAATTTGGGAACAATTTTGTTAATTCAATCTGTATAATTAAAATTAATAATTCAGACAAGAAAAAATCCATCTCTGCTAAAATATTATTTGGTTTGTGAATTTGTAAAAAATATATCATAATACATATTGGCATAGAAGGAAGCACTGAACTGGTCTTAGGAGGTGAATGTTAAAGAATCATGTCTTTTCTGTTATCTAACTCAGTGACCTTGGGCAAGCATGAAGGTCATTGAGGCCCAGGTTCTTTCATGATCTGTAAATTTTTTCTAGTGATAAGTGACTTAATAAATAAAAAGACCTGTTGCTTCCGTTTATTGGGTGGTACACTCATTTACATTTTCAAAAGCAATTGTACTATCATTAAAATATAAGGAAATGTAATCATTTCCAAATGATTATAGCATGCAGTAGCCAATAGATAAAATAGGCACATGGCATGGAGACCTTTCTGACCACCTCCATTCCACATTAATATGTGACAACCCAATGGTAGGTGTGTACACATCTGGCCACATGGATGTAGAAAAGGAGAGCAACATCAGATTTTACAGAATATCCAAATGAATTTGAGGATTTTTGGTATCACTGGCCATGTTGCTGTCTCCATTTATAAATTAATTCTAATCAGTGCTGTTTTGAATTACACCATTCTTGAACATTTACACTGACACAAATGAATCATGGCTTTATTTTACAATAAACCTTTCATATATGTTTTTAAAAATCAGCCTGTAGTGTGATCTCCAAGATCAAGGCAAAACCCCGCACTCCCCTCTAGTGATCAAAGTTTGATGACCTCCAAATAACAGAAAACACAATAAGTGGACTTTAGATCACAAGAACAAAAAAATGCCCAGAAGCTACACAAGTCACTGCTGGTGTTCTTTACTTAGGATCCTTTTTATGATAGAAGAATAAAGCGCAAGCTGTCAAGAGGCAGCAACTTCCAATTCCTTGGTCTGAAGCTTCAGTCTGAGTAACCAAACAAATAGGTTATGTATATACTCAGGAGAAAAGATACAAAACCACAGAGGGTGGGGCAAGCCTCAAGGAATAAGATTTGAAGAACAAAATAAAAAAACAGGTCAGAAGCAGAAATTCACACTTGAAATTAGTAATCATGGAGCTTGAACAAGTTAGTTGTATTGAAAGATTTCATAATCCATGGAAAAGGATTTCTTTAACAATTACTTGCTTCAATGATGTAGATAGAATGTTTTTATAGATAAACTAATTTGTGAGTTGTGAATGATGTCCCTTGTTCTCATACTTGAGAAAAGTTTTTATGTCATTTCTGAAATAATACTATCACTGCAGGTCAAGACAGCATTCATTGATGTCCCTCAGTCACTCACAAATATATCAAAATATTCTGCAAAATTTTTAAACTATTAATTTAGAATTCACTTATTTAAAATTAATCTTTTTATACTGCAATGTTTAGACGGAAATGTATCTCTAAAAGGAGTAATGCAAACAAAGAAATTGTTATTTTTATGAAGAAGGTAGGTTTTTTTAACCAATTTTAAAATTGCTATTAGCAAACAACTGAACTACATCATTCTTATCTTTCACAAAAGTACATCTGTTTGAGAAAACCTGCTTATAACTTCTTGAATATGGTTTTAGTTATAAGTTTCTCACTGCTACCACCAACACTACCACCATTACCTGCTTTCTCTAAAGGACAAATGATTTCAGGATATTTAAGTGTAGACAGTAATAAAATTAGGAAAGATTCTTTCACAATCTGAATGTGGTTTATCTCTTCCGGTCCATCTTGCACAAGTCTGACATAATGCCACTCCCTAGTTCATAAAATTCCACATTACATAAAGAATAAATTACAGAAGCTTATTATGGAGATAGACATATTTGTCCCTCTACCCTCTCAACAGACCCTTGAAGCCAATAAACTTGATCATTATTTCCCAATTCACTGGTATTCTCTTTCCTTCATACTTTCTTAGGCCCATCCCTTTATCTGCCATGCAGAACATTTTAATTCTTACTTATTCTTTAAGGCTTACATGTTACCATTTCCAGGACATAATTTCCTGGTTTGTTCTCTCATCATATCGTGCTTGTACTTCTCCAGGAGCGCTTACTACAGCTGGCTTGTGGATGACCCCCATGATTCTGGTGGATCATGAATATTTTGAGGGCCAGTCACCATGCCTTGCTCACTTTAGCATTCCTCAGACACCTGGTATATACTTTAGTCATAATGAGGTCCAATAATTGTTTACTGAATTTAATTCAATAGCAAATAATAATTTTATTGATTTCAGAATAGTGTTATGAACATTCAAAATTCTACATTCAGCATTTTAAAATTATAGCATTAACTTAAATTATACACACAGAAAAACTCCAGATAAACAATGTTCTACTTACTGATGATCAAATAGAAAAAAAGCACGTTTTCATCTCTTTTTAGAAAAATTACACTTAAGTAATAAAATGAATTCCTCCAGTGCAAAAAATAATATATATATAACTGTAAATTACCAGTATTTTGTATTTCTATTTTTTCAAAAATAAAAAAAGAAAATGAAAAGGAGCTCAGATAAGTATCTGGTCTGATTCTGCTTTGGAAGCAGTTTAAGAGTTTTTAGTATAAGACTCTATATAAATCTGACATTATTATTGTTATTTTATCCCCTTATGAACTTTCTTGTGCATACATTGAAATATTCAAGATGCTAATGGCATGGCACTAAAATGAAAAAGTATCCAGGGACCAACTTCTCATTTCGTGCTCCTCTAACAGAAAACTCCTCTATTCTTTCTGAAATATGGGTACCTTGAGTGTGGAGGTATAATACCAGCTAACACTTATGACTTCTCAACAGGATTATAATGGGAGGTAATATGCAACTAGAAGTGAGAGCTAAACACATTTTCAGCCTCTGCTCTAAAGTGGTATTTACAAATATCCCTTGGGAATAGTGAAAATTATATGCATAACCTCCTGAAAATACAAATTAATAATTAGTGCTGAATTGTGAAAATAGCACCCATCAATAAGCACATAGAGAAACCAAATTGCTTATGAAGTTGAAATGATAATTCTTCTTTTCAAATAAATTTTTTGCTTGCAATCAGATGACTGGGAATTGTTCTTATTATATACTTTATGCTCATGGCTGATAATTGTCTCTTCTAACTCATGGAGTTGTGTACATAGGGATGTTTGGAAAATCAAAAGTTATGTATACTTCTTATAAAAATCAGCATATTAGATTGAAAGTAGAATTTTTCTTTGCTTGATATTCGTTCAGTTTACTAGTTACCTTTTAATGTAAAGAAACAAATCCTACTTTGATACCTGATGCCTAATCTTGTGCTCTCTATTCACCTTTGCCTCCATCTTCTTTGTAGCACAGAGAAACTGATGGATGATCTCTTAATGTAATGGGGAAGTCCCAACAGTGGCATGCTACTCTTTCAAGGGTAGAATTCTCAGAGGCTTCCTTCTCAGAGTGAATATTTATGCCAACATCACATTATCATTAACCAAGTATGGTTTGTACTCATGTACCATACCAGGAATCAGGGCAGGCTTCCTGGAAATACAAACCTATGCAGCTGTACAGAACCCCGCTCTTGGCTTACTGCCCTGCTATTACAGTCTTGAGTCGTAGGAATGTTTGAATAAGCAACCTTTGATTTGCATTTCGCCCTGGGTCCCCAAAATTATGTAGCTGTCCTGCCAAGGAACAGTAAATTGACATCCATTTTCTTAAAACCACAAATAGAACAGAATCAAACAACATAAAATTGTGTGCTATTACTCTTTTAACAGTCTCACCAGATTCTTTCAGTAGGCCTCTTATTTAAGTAGTGTTGATTGTGGAATTCCTGTGACAAAACTCAACTGAGGAACTGCTACATCCATGATAGTAGGCAACTGAGGGCCAATGTTGAGATGACAGATGTGTAACTGTATCATTCCCCTCCAAGAGATTGAATGAGACCTGTCAGTCAAATAACCTTAAAACGTATGGATTATCACTGTGTTTATTTTCTACCACCAAATTTACAATAATGATAAAAGAATGATACAAATGATATGGATTTGACATCTAAGCTGTCTCATTGAACACAAGAAGAACAGAGGAGAAAGAGAATGCTTTTCTTCCTATTCATAATAGATGCCTTACATTTCCTTGGGTATTCATGAACAAGTTAAGACCATAAAGAAAACTGGATACCACCATAACATTATAAACCTATAATTTGATCTTCAATGATTTTCATGTTTTTGTGGTAGCACTTTTTATCTTCCACATTTTAGAAGAAGATTGTTTATTGTTTATTGATGTTTAATGGTATAAAAGTATCATTTGTTGTGTCCTTTTAAATACCATAATTTGATTCTGGCAAATTGTTTTTGTTTTCTGGCTATTATCATGTCTGAATAACTCAAAGTACATATAAAACAAACTTCCTGTGAAATTATGGACCATTTCTTTATCACTTCTATTTATCCAATCATAGTTTTAATTCAGAAGCTCTTTCTCTCCTGATCTGTGGCTTCATAATTACCTTCAGATTTATGAAAAATATCTGCTGACTTTTTAATTTTGTCCAGTGACCTTAATGATAAGTCATTGAATCATGTGCTTCCCGGTACATATTTTTCCTTCTCTCTGATCATCCATCACTGTCCTGCACCATGAACCCTCATCTTATTCATTGACTTCTACAAGATCCTCAGATCTAAGCTCAGATGAGACGTCATCACCCCGGAGAGGCCATACTTGACACCAGGAACCAGATTAGGTGCCACTTAATCATCATACCACATTTACTTATTTAATTATCTTTCTTCCAACTTTAAATCATTAAAACATTCACTTGTTTCATTATCTTTCTTCCTAGTTTACATCATTAAAATATTAAAACTTTGACTTTTTACAACATTGCCCCCAAAATTGTTAAATGCTCACCATACACTGCTATCTAATTAGAATTAATCTTATTTCAAAATAGCTAGAAGAATTGTAAAGTTCTCAGCACAAAGAAAAGATACATTTTTGAGGTGATAGGTATCTCAATTTTTCTGATTTCATCAATACATATTGTCTTCATGTATTGAAGTATCACCTGTATCCCTCTTAATTGTACAACTGTTATGTATCAATACCACTAAGAAATCAACTCTATTCCTCATGTAAGTGATTTTGATTCAATTCCTTATTCGTTTATTAAGCACGAACTGTGTGCTAAGGATGTTGCTATACTGAATTAATGAGGCATGATCTCTCTGCTCTGGGACACTTAAACTTCGTGGTCCTTTCTATTTGATACATACTATGCAGATTATGATCTCTCTGTCTGGTGAACACATCAAGATAAATGATTGAAAGATTTTTTGAAACTTTGATTAGGCTGTATATTTCAATATCATGTATGTTCATCTATGTCATCTTTTATTTTCAAACCACTTGAGAGAACCCACCACACTTTCAACACCTTGAACTTAACTATCCATGAAAATACATTGAAATTTACTACTAAAAAAAATATTACCATAGGAAATGTCTGTTTTGTGGGAGAAATAATGAGGAAAATTAGTAGGCCCTTATCTAGGGCAAATAAATACAATCTGAACTTTCCTCATCTAATGTGCAATTGACGTTTTAGTGATCCATAAATAGTAGTAAATTAAACATTAACTTTGTTAATGCTATTCGTGGACAATCAAGAAATTCCATTTATATTAGACTTATTTCCCAGACATTGAGAAAGCAAACAAGGTCAAATTAGAGCTCTTGTGTGTAGGCACACTCTCTCATAGACCTTCATCCTCCAAACTGAAACATTGCTACTTTGCCCTGGTGAACTCCTACTTTAATATTTGTATTGAAGTTCATTCTATCTCAGTGACTAATTTTCCTATTTTCTACTTTGGAAACTGAATAAGAAAATTTGTTTTCCATATTTCTTTGGTTTTTTTTTTCAAGATGGCAAGGCAACCTGTGCTTTACATAAAAAAAAATAGATGAAGAGGCTCCAAAAAAAAATCAAAGTAGCTAGCTAATTTATTATTAAATTATTTATCATCAATTATTTTAATAGCTACGATATTAATTACCCATAAAAACCTTATGCCTCAGACATGATAAGTACATATATTCATCTCTTAACAATAAACAGAGAGTGTTGTAGTAACAGAATAATGGGGTTTGTAGTAAGGGAACATACTTTTGATTTGGAGTTCACTTTTTAAAGTAGCTTTTTAAAATTGTGATACATATGAATAATAAACTTAAACCTCTATAGAAATATTATCACCTATGGACTAATGACACTTAAATTCTCATCTTCCAGGAATGCTTTACTTAATACTCAATCTGTCAATAGTCTTGAAGATTTACTTTTTACCTTGCTTAATCTATCTATTCTTAATTGATATGAGCCTATGGTCAATAAATAATGCCATTCATTTTGTTTGAAAGAAACCCTCTGGAACAGTGTCTGTGCAAAAGTGATTGAAGTAATGATAGAAATGTATCCACTTTTGGATAGAAACATAGGAGGTACTCAAGTGTACCAGCAACTTGTTACCCAAAATTTAGTCTAATAAATGAGGAATGCCAAATTAAAATGAAATTGAAAAAAGAATGCTGGAAAGAGGAATTTGATTATGCAGAGTGTGATACTTACAGGACACTATTCTTGAACAAGTACAATCTCAAGGTTTTTTTGTTGTTGTTGTTTGTTTGTTTCCCTATCACCCTAATTTAGCACATCCAACAGGGGAACCAATCCAGAGGGAATTGCTCCAGCCAGCACCCATGCCAGGGGAAGAGCGCCACCTGCTGCAGCTTTGTCAAAGTCTGTTCTATACTAAAATTTCTTTTTGGGAATGAGCTGACCAACTGTGTATTGCAAAAGTATCTTTCCTTTCTACTTTAGCCCCATGATCTGTAGAGTTCTGCCAACACAATTTGTATAGCTCCAGAGAATGCATAATAGTCACACATAAACAGACAATAACAAAATTAATAACATCAGATCAGTCAACAAATTTAAGCTTTACAATTTTATTTATAAACACATACATATGTATGCATTAATGTGTGTGTGCGTATGTGTGTGCGTGTGTATGTATGTGTGTGTATGTGTGTGTGTGCGTGCATGCATGTTTGTGAATTTTAATGTCTTTTCATCCCGGGAGCTCTAACTTTGTCATCACAAATTTCCAACGTATATGAATTTATTTCTCTATGTCACTTGAATAATTTCATCATGAAAGTTTCGCTATTTTTGTCTTCTTCTTCTGATCATAAAGAAACAGCTCTTCCTTGACCTGTCTTCACTTTTAGATGTTTGCAACAAAGAAACAAAGGTTTTTACATTTGGAGGATCCGAGTCTAGTGAATCTTAAAATGATATTTTCCCAGCAAATCAATAGGAGACACTGTAAAGTGAACTCACATCACCTTCGCTGCTTCTGCCTTTTCCACTTGGAGCTGTATGCAGAAAATATACTACTTGACAGCCTGAAGGAGATTCTCTCTCTTTTAGGAGAGTTGCAGATGAAGGGAGAGGTTAATTGGATATTAGCAGATAGCTCAAAATGATGTTTCTACTTCAATTTGGGCCTCCAAAGGGTATAGAGGGAAGGATCCGAGTGTCAATTTCCTTTTTTGAAAGATTGATGTTTGGGTTAGAAAATTTAGCATGTCAGAGATATCTCCCAGTATAAGGCTTCAAAAAAGAAATTACCCAGAAAAGTTAAGTGACATTAGAGCTTTAGTTAGGGCAATTCTATGTGAGTGTCGCCCATAACAGAAAATAAAAAAGTGCAGAGAAATTTAAAAGTTAGCTTTAATTTACACTCTGAGGATTATATTCTTTAAGAATTTTGATATTTCTGATTTAAAATGAAAAGCATTACCAATCAGCATGTGAACAGATTCACATAGAGCCTTTTGATTAGATCTCCTCAAGTTGCGACTTTAGATAGACTTATTATATTTTGCCTCTTGATTTTTGTGACAAAACCTGAAAATATGAAATTTAGTGACACCATTCACATTATGCTGCTAACAGTTACACAAAATATCTTTGTTTAGGGACCTAATAAAATTGGTCATATAAAGAGGAAATGAGATTTTTAATGCAAAATGAAGCTGACAGTGCTCTTCTATTACCAGGGTCTTATTAGGGAAAAATTCTCTGACATCTGTTTATCCCCTGCAGCCAACCTTGTATTCAGAATACAGTAATTGATTCACAGCATCCACTGGGGATCTAACTGGCTCACTTTTCCACACCGCACTACACAGGTATCTCTGCAGCTAATTCTGAATGTACATCTACATCGTTATCTCCTGGTGAACTGTGACCCTAAACACTTTGGAGGCCCAGATGAAAGTGCTTCCTCCACCCTCCAGTGCTAGGGGTGTAGCGGATTCTGCAGCATGGCAATTCACACAGGACATCCAATCAGAACCATCCCCTTTGAAGCCCTTCTCAGCTGGGAGACCATGAATGATTCATAGCTTCTCTACACAGACTAAAGAGGAAGAGCAAAGCTAGTGTGTATTATTCAGGACTGCATCCTCAATAAGTCTCCATGTTCAGCAAATTGCTACAATGTTTTTTTGCTTAGTCCTTACTTCCATACAACATCTCTTTTGTGTACAAGTTTTAACAAAGAAAGGTCCTCCGTTTAAGCAAACTTGTTGATTGGGTTATTTCCCCCCCTTTTAATGAATGTTAGTGCAGTCACAGATTCAACGCAAAGGAAAGCGCCTGGCAGGGACCACAGTTTCCAAGAAGGATCCCAAGGTCCCAACTTTACAATTAACTTAGAAAGTGAATTTGGTGTCAGCTTCCCATTTTTTTCATGATTAGGGTCAAAATATTAATTGCATTGTGTACCATGTGTAAAAGTTAGCTTCATAACACCATGCATAAACTAAATCAAATATTTTACCCATTGGAAGATACTTTTTGCCAGCCAGTACTACAGTGCTGCCTAGAAGGTCTAAAGTAGGACCCTCTCTTTCAGCAACCATGCAGAGCGATCATGATAACGATTACTAAGCATCTTCCCTGTCCCAGGATTCTGCAGACACAATAACTGGATATTACCCCCCCAAAGAAACATCAGTTCTGGAAGCTTCATTATTAAGCAAGCAGGATTTTCCTTGTGTCATCATTCACAGAGGGTTTATCTTGCAAGCTGAAATATAAGCACCAGGAGAGAACCACAGAAATTCTACCTGAAAGGGAGAGTGTCACTCAACATCCTGGAGGTTTTCTTCTTGAAATATCAGTTTGCCTTTAAGCACTTATGACCAAATCCATGCATCTAATGTTGAAATTCATAACTATAACTTTGGTATTTCTAAGTACCTTTTAGCAATCTTGAATTTTAAAATTTTTCTAAACTTTCCATTTTTGCTGCTTTCACGTGTGTAAGAATATTCCCAGAAATAATACATGCCAAGCAAATTAAAAATTAAAAAGTAAATTTAGAGTAAATTTGCCACTGACTATTATTTAGTAGTTGGAAGTACTTTAGCCTAGCCTGATAATTTGAAGAAAATACAAAAAGGATTAAAATTAAACAATATTCCTCAAGTGTATGAAAAATAAAATTATTCAAAGATGAAAAGCTTTATTTGTTAAGACATCCAAATTGCCTGTTTTTATACTTTTTTTTTTTTCAAGAATATTGCCTTAAAAAATAAATACATGAGGGTTTCATCCACCTTAGATCACCTTGCATTTTTTTTTCTCTGGGCCCAGGTTCCCCTGTGGGCTACCTGATTTGCTCATTGCTGGAGCTGATTGACAGGTATGGTGACAAATATGCAAATGATATGCAAATAGACACATTAGGGCAATTCTTTGTAAATAGAATTGCTGCTTATGTACATAGAGTACTTTTTAACAATGGGCTTCTACTTTTTAAGTGTAGAATAATCAATATCCACAAACTACACAATGCTCAGGCTTAATTCTACTATTTTTAAAACAAAGCAAAATGCACCATAGATAGCTAGATATGAAACATGGAAACAACTTCAACATGTAGATTTTATTTATTCATAATTGCATTCACTTAAAATACTTAAAAAGTTAGTATTTCTCTTTTTGTATCTATATATTTCGTGTGTGTGGGGTGTGTGTGTGTGTGTATAATGTTTATGGCACTACCTTAACATATGGTAATAAAAGTGGGCTTATAAGGATGAATTCACATCTCTGTATATTGGGTATAGAATTGCTTAATTTTGATTACTGTATTTTTTGGTTCTAAAATTCTCATTTGGTTCTTTGTATCTCTATTCATTTGCTAAAGCTTTCTTTTGGTTTCAAGAGTGGTCATGATTGCTTGCAGCAACATCTTTTTAATAGCTGCTCTAAAGTCCTTGTTAGATAATTTTAACTGTGTCATTTCAGCATTGCTGTGTGTTGATTGTCTTTTCTTGTGATTTTTTTCTGGTTCTTTATATGCTGCATATTTTTGAATTATACTCTGGATGTTTTGAGTATTATTTTATGAGATTCCTATTGTATATTACATATATTATTTTATGAGGTCCTACTTAATATTACAGACAGTATTAGTAGTTTCTTTTTAGCAGACAGGATGGTGACAAAAATGCAAATGATATGCAAAAGAGTGGACAGATATGGTTAGATTCAGACTGTAAGTTTCACCCCACCTTCGGTGGGCTGCCAGTTCACTTTTTAAGTCTTTTGTGGTGATTTTTGGATCTGGCCTGCACATATAACTGAAATATGGGGGTTGGTTTATATGTTTGCTTAGATCTCAAAATTTTCAATATGATAAATGGAATTGGTTTCACATACATGATCTCAGAGTCACTCATTAACAACTTTATGGAATCACTTTCCCAAATTTTTCTCTCTCCATGATTTCCTCAATACTCCTCAGTTCCTGGGACTCATCATTTTGGTCTTCTATTTAGAAAGGTGAGGCTTTGCTCTGCTGTGAATTTCTGCAGCTGTGTTTGCAACTGGTGCCAAGTGACAGGAAGTCAAAGAAAAAAAAAAGGAATTGGTTCATCCCTCTTGCACCATAGGACCACTGAATGTACAGAAGTCTCCCCTTCCTCAGAGTTTTGCCTCCTGTAGGTGCCTGTTACTAGTCTCTGCCACTTTCACCACAGGATTCCCTGGGGCCTGGGATATAGAAGAATGGAGGAAAGAAAGCAAAAAATAAACAGAAGATTCCCACATTCTCTCTTTGTCATGAGTGTCCTTTCTTGCTCTTTGAGCCAGAACTGAGGGCTTCTTTTGGCACTCATTCTAACTGCACTCCAGTGCCCACTTTCACATTGGCTGAGAAATTTTTTTTAAAATGGGAGAATTTATTCTAGAAGAATAAAAAGTAGTAAACTCACGCTAGTTCAGTGACACTGTAATTCTGTTATTCTTCTCCCAGTCACCTTCTACTATTTCATTTCAGGATCCTCAAACAGAAGCTCCATGCATTCTACGTTTTTTTTTTAAGCATGCATACAGTGGAAGTTACAGCATGGAGTGTGTTCACTCCATCTTACCTGGAACTAGAATTCACTAGAATGATTTCAAATGTGAGGATGTTCCCGATGTCGGTCATAAGAGAAGAAATTGTATGTTCTTATCTAGAATCTGCACTGAGAGATAAAGTGGCGATTCAAGTTACACTGTGGGAATATGGCGCTTTGGAAATTGCTCACGGAGATGACAAGAAGTCTAGGAAGAAGTTGCAAGGTGACTGTGTGAAAGATAGTGCCGCATATGCAAAATCAGACATGGCGCCAGGCATGTTATCCGTATTTAGACCAACTTGTTGCCTATTGTAAGAAAGCTGATGGGAAGGGTTTTGGGTCAAAGCTAGCTATGAGTGGAGAAATAAGTTAAAGAGGATTAAAGCAGTAATATATATTTCATAAACCTGCTGCTTTATCTCTTTTTTCTTATTTCGTTCTTTAAGAATTAATGAAATGCCATCTCAACATGTCTGTGGGAAAAGAAAACAAGAAAAAAAGGGCTTAATTTAACATTCATTCCACAAATATTTCTCAAGAACTTATAAAGTGTCAGCACTGTTATAGGCAGGGGAATAGACTGGTGACTTTTGTTTTAATTTCTGATTTCATAGAGTTTATGTTCTCAGGATAGTCTAGTTTCCTTACTTCCCAGATCTTGCTCCCAAGTGTGACGGACAGAAATGATAATGCGATGATCCTTAGGGAATAAATGTAAGGCAACAACCAAGGGAGTAAGAAGGCACCAAGGAGAAGATGAACTTGAGGTAGAGGGCAGACCATAGGTCAGCCACCTTGGCCCACCTGAAGGTAGCATTTACTCCTTGTGCTGAACCTTGAAAGTTTTGGATTCTAATTTTAAAACGAGAGTAGTAGTCTCATTTTCCCAGAAAACTTATATGTTCACTGTCCATTACATGCTTCTTACAATAATTACTCCACCACTACACTCATGTTTTCCCACTCTGCAAAAAATTTGTTTTACAAATGTGTTGCATCCATGCTTATTTTCAATAACTTGGGAAAGTAGTGGAAACAGCTAACTAAGACATGGCTCCGGCACTCAAAGAAAGTGCAATCTAATGGGGAGACATTGAAATAAATGAATTATTTTAAAAAATATATAAATTCCAAAATCATAGTTTTTATTATAAACTGAATGCTTTGAAGAAGGACCTTTAATCAAATCTGAGCTGATCCTTGAAAAGATGGTTAAAACTAGATAAGAAGAAAACATATTCAAGATAGTACCAACAACATAAACAAACAAACAACAAGGCCTGGATAGTACTGTGATTTTATGTAATCGCATGAGCTTACTCACTTACTGTCTATGTGAACATCAGCAAAAGAGTTCTGCCTTCCAAGCAGACATTGTCTCTGCATCAATAAAACAAAAAAAAAAAAACAGTACCTATTTCATGGATTGTGAGGCTTGAATGGAATGATAAATGTTAAGTACTTAGCCCAGTGATGAGTATCCAGCACATGCTATCATCATGGTTTTTAAAAATCCTTTTCCTTCTCTTTCTCACCTTTCCCCATCTTCTCCTTCATATTATAATAACAATTATTATTATTATTATCATCATCATCATCAGTATTAAAGTATCTTGAGTGAGATGGGAAGAGGTTAGAGATAAAAAATGGAAAAAGAGATAGGGATAGATCATGGAGGATCCTCTATATTTTTCTAAAAAACATAGAATTTATGTGGTAGTTTATGGGGATAAATTGAAAGGCTTTAACAAGGAAGCAAACATGGTCCAACCTGCATTTTCCACAATGGAAAACACAGGGTGAAATATTCCAGGAAAAAAAAGGGGGCGAAAAAGCAGAAAGTGATTGAAATAATCAAGATAATGATGAAAGCCTCAAATAAGACACTGGAAAAAGAAATATAAAATGGAACTTATTTCAAAAATATTTGTAAGTAAAATTATCAGTAATTTATGATTGCGTGTGGAGAAGTCTCGGGGAGGAGAGAGAATAGGATGATTCCTAAGTTTCTGTTTTTCTGAGTAGATGAATGATGGTATTATTAGTTAAGAAACAGAATACTGAAGGAGAAGCAGATTGTGGGAAAGAGGTCATAAGCTCAGAAAAAAAATATGCACTTAAAGTCAGCAAACATTCATTCTAAATGTTTGCTATCTAGCTAATCTGGAGCTCATGTGAGAAGTAAGAACTAGAGCTACACATCTAGGAGCCATACAGATGATGGAAAATTTCTTAAGAGTGAGTGAAGGAGAAGGGCAGAGTGAAAAAAGCAGTGGCCAAGAATTGAACCCCTGGAAAACTAATATTTAAGGAACAGAAACAAAGTGTACATACCAAAAAGGGGGCAGGTAAGGAACACAAAGAAAGACAGAAGATGGGCTGACAGGCTGTGACAGAATACACACAGTTTATTGGGGAGTAAGAAGAAAACAAACTCAATGCTTTTTATTTATATACCGAAAACCAATTAAGAAATGGAACCCTACTAAAATGTGGTCACATGAACAGACACTTCTCAAAAGAAGACATACAAGTGACCAACAAATATACAAAAAAAAAAAAAAAAATGCTCAGTGTCACTAATTATCAGGAAGTGTAAATCAAACCACAATGAGATGCCATCTTACATTAGTCAGAATGACTATTATTAAAACATCAAAAACAACAGATCTTGGCAAGAATGTGAAGAAAAGGGAACAATTATGGGATATTGATGGTAGGAACGTAAATTAACACAACCTTTATGGGAAACAGTATGAAGATTTCTCAAAGAACTAAAAAAGAACTACCATTTGACCCAGCAACCTCACTACTGAGTAGCTACCCAAATAAAAAGAAATCATTATATCAAAAAGACACCTGCACTTGTATGTTTATCGCAGCGCTAATCACAGTAGCAAAGTCATGGAATCAACCTAAGAAACTTTCAATGAATAATTAAAGAAAATGTTGTACATATACACCATGAAATGCTATACAGCCCTAAAAAAGAATGGAATTATGCCTTTTACAGCAACATGGATAGAGCTGGAGGCCACTATCCTAAGTAAAATAACTAAGAAGCAGACAATTAAATATCACATCTTCTCACTTATAAATGAGATCTAAATACTGTGTACACATGGACATAACAGAGGGAAATAATAGACACTGGGGAATGAAAAAGGAAGAAAGGTGGGAGATGAGGGTTAAAAAATTACCTATTGGGTACGGTGTACACTAAAAGCCCAAACCCTGCCACTATGCAACATCCTAGGTAACAAACTTGCATATGTAACCCCTGAATCTACAAAAATAAAACAATTAAAAAGAAGTTGATCTTCACTAATATTTTATGTATTAATTGATAGGAGTACATGTGCATAACTTCGAAATTAATATACATTTCGGTTCTATCTCAAAATTTCATTATTTGACTGCATTAATAATCATGAATTGAGCAACTTCTGTGAGCAAGATGCTTGCTCTTGTTCTAGATGGATATGGGGAGGGAAAAAATTAGATGCAGACCCTACTTTACATGGATTTGTAAACTAGTTGGATAGAAAAGATATAACAAAGAGAAATGCAAAATACAATATGAAAAAATTAGACTGTTAATTTTTATTTCCATAGGTTTTTGGGGAGCAGGTGGTGTTTGGTTACACGAATTAGTCCTTTAGTGGTGATTTCTGGGATTTTGGTGCACCCATCACCTGAGCAGTAAACACTGTACCCAAAAACCAAACCTTTAAAGAAGAGTTCAAGTCTATAACAGAATAACTGACCCCAGATAATATTTGTCATGTAACATTACAGAAAACTGTGTACTCACGGTGCAGAGGATGGAGATACCATTTCAAGTGGGGATGGATAGAGACAATGGTAGGCATGTTCATTTGATTTAAAGGACAGGCAGAATTTAGACATGGGGAGAAGAGAGCATTGCAAGGGGAGAGGAACTAAGAGATCAAATACTCAGAGAAGTACTTGGAGTCTGGGAAACGACAAGTAAAACCTTTGGGTTGAATTGAAGTATTTCAGATCGAGAAGAAATGGGAGAGGCTTTAAATTGAGATACCAAATGTGAAGAGCCTTAAACTTTCGGTTAAGCACAATGAGCCTTTTGAAAAATGTTTTATTATGTAAACTATGTGATAAAAGGCTTGCATGAGGGATTTAGAAAGAAAATTTGAAGTTGCAGCTATAATATAAAAGAGATATGGAAATATGTAAAATATATATTCATTTTATGTTTAATTGTTCATGGTTCTGTGCTGAACCCTTTTTCTTCATGATTCCATTTGCCCAAAATCACTCAGTGAATTAGTAGCAAATTTGAAATTTGACCCAAGCACTAAGTCTAAACCATATTATAATAAACACTATTCTATGGTGAAGGCTGTAGGGTATAGCAAAGTTTAAAAGAATGAAAGGGAGTTGAGATGATGGATGAGAAAAAACAAGCAAGACTTTTGGACATCATTGTGATAAAGATCAAATAAAACCTGAAATTTGTAAGTGAACACTAGGCACATAAAGTGAGAAATGGGTTTGAGAGACGTATCAAGGGAAACACAGTGCCTTGGATGGTGCCCAGATTATACAATGGTGCCTGGTGTCGGTAGAATGTCAATACATAATTTTTGAATGAATGAATGAATGAATAGATGGATGGATGAATAAAGGGAAATGTTCTGGAGGACAGGATAATGGAGCAGTGGAGAATGATGGAGCCACTAACAGTTGTTTTAGCAATGTAGCCTAGAAAAAAATACGTATTACTATTGTAACTAAATTAATTAATTGAATTGGGCAAGTAGCTGGCTATGACATGGCCAGGTTAAATAAATCAATCCACACTTGTGCAAAAATATGTGTAAAACAACTGTTCTATTCTAAGGATATAATTATTCAAAATTCTAAGAATTTTTGCATATCAACCAAAGGACAATGATATCGATGGGGGTATAATGACTTTTAGTAGAGACATTATGACATCCACTTTTCTTGTTTGATGGAAAGAGTGACAGGAGTTTACAGTGGTGCACCTATAAGAGAATGTTTTAATTGGTGGAAAAGAAGCATGAAGCAAAATAGTATTTTTTCTCTTTTAAAATACTGCTTCATTTCTCTTCTTGATGTAAACTGAAAATAAAGAGCAGTCTGTATTTGCATGGCTATATGACATCAGTTCTCTCACCCCAGGAAAATTTAAGAGCATATATTTATAGTCTGAAATAAAGCAAGAAATGAGAACCTGTAAAGTATTCTGGTGCCACAAAGGAGTGTTACATTGATGTACAAGGCTTTTTATTAGAACTGAAGCTATGTTATGGAGGAAAATATATTGCATACAAATATCTATACACAAATTATAAGTTTATTAAAAATCTCCTGGATTCCATCTAGTCTTACATATTTTGCAAGGTTTTAAAATATATAATAATAGTGGTAATCTTCTAACATATATTCAGATCAGAAAACTCTAACTTTCATAACACAACCTGATTAGGGCCATAGACAAGATAAACAGAATTATGATAATTCATAATTCATCTTGAAACTTACAAATTTGCAAAGAAATTGTGATGCTTTACTCTTCTAAGCAGGCTGTAATAAAAATTGAACTTTGTACCTTGGTATCAGTAGACAGTTTTAATTTTGATTTACCTACATACAAGATTCTTTAATTTCTGTCTAAAGTACTTCATAGAGACTGTTTCTGGACCCTACTCCAGATGTAGGAAATTGGATACTTAGGAAAAAGGAACCGATATCTGCATTTTACATGTGCCCAAAGTAATTCTAATGCAAGGCGAAGTTTGAAAAATCAGTAAAGTAGAAAATTCGCTGTGCCCAAACATGAAATAACTGAGTTTACTTCCTATCATATGCCTGTTCCTCTATTTTCACTTCAGGTACTACTTGTAAAAGTTGTGAAAATATTTAGCCTGGTGTATATTAATTATTCAATGTTCACTTTTATACTGTAAGTAGAAAATGATTGATATTGAAAATGATCATTTGCTGGGCACGGTGGCTAATGCCAGTAATCCCAACACTTTGGGAGGCCAAGTTGGGAGGATCACGAAGTCAAGAGATCCAATCCATTCTGGCCAACATGGTGAAACCCCATCTCTACTAAAAACACAAAAATTAGCCAGGTGTGGTGGCGGGTTTCTGTAGTCCCACCTACTTGGGAGGCTGAAGCAGGAGAATCGCTTGAACCTGGGAGGCGAAGGTTGCAGTGAGTCGAGATCGCGCCACTGCACTCCAGCCTGGCGACAGAACAATACTCTGTCTCAAAAAAAATAAAATTAAATAAATAAATAAATATATCAGTACAATATTATGTCAGTACAAAAATGTGAAATGTTTAAACATATGAAATATAATAATGTTCTCAAGTAATAATATTCACCAATAAGTTTTCATTTATCTTTGGCACAGCAAAAATACAGATAAACTGCTACATTTATAACTACTCTGGGAGAACAGTGAGGAATATGACAGAAGACCAACTCAGACTCTCAGAAGCCCACACAAAAGAGCAGAACCATGCAAGTCACCATTATCAGAATCATTTACACAAACACTGCTTCACCCTGTTTAGTGTTAAAAGAGACAGCTTAGTGGAAATGGCTAAGTGCTTCTATATAAGAAAAGAAAAAATTGTAGTTTAATAACATTTGGTAAATGTGCACTATGAGAGTGAACAACTGCTTTCTTCTTAAACCTGGGTTATAGTGACCCTACTTCTGTCGCAGTCTCAAGGATAAGACAAAAGCTACATCTGATTTTTTTCCAATATGTTCTCCTGTACTGATAATGACTTAGTGAAGAAACCAATAATATGCTTTCTGTAATTTATTTGAAATACATATTTTAGTGTACAACTCTATTTCTTTTTTTTTTTTTTTTTTTTTTTTGAGACGGAGTCTCGCTCTGTCACCCAGGCTGGAGTGCAGTGGCGCGATCTTGGCTCACTACAAGCTCTGCCTCCCGGGTTTATGCCATTCTCCTGCCTCAGCCTCCCGAGTAGCTGGGACTACAGGCGCCCACCACCTCGCCCGGCTAGTTTTTTATTTTTTTGTATTTTTTAGTAGAGACGTGGTTTCACCGTGTTAGCCAGGATGGTCTCGATCTCCTGACCTCGTGATCCTCCCGTCTCGGCCTCCCAAAGTGCTGGGATTACAGGCTTGAACCACCGCGCCCGGCCACAACTCTATTTCTTAACTATATTTCTCAGTTGATCAGGAATTTTACTATTGTTATGCTTTATGTCTCATGTGATACGTCTTTATTTTTATTTTATATTTTTAGATTTCAAGTTATATATTTATCTCTTTTGTTTTACAATGTCAACTTTTATTTTAAATTCAGGAGGTACGTGCGAAGAAGGTTTGTTACATAGGTATATTGTGTGATGCTGAGGTTTGGGATATGAACGATCCTAGATAGTGAGCATTGTACCCAACAGGTAGTATTTTAGCCCTTCTCTTCCCCCTTTCCAACCCCTCTAGTAGTCCACAGTGTCTATTGTTCCATTATTTATGTCCATATATACCCAACGTTTAGCTCCCAATTATGTGTGAGAACATGTGGTATTTGGTTTTCTGATCCTGCATTAATTTACTTAGGATAATGCCCTCCAGCTCTGTCCATGTTGCTGCAAAGGACAAGATTTCGTTCTTTTTCATGGCTGCATAGTATTCTATGGTGTACATGAACAGTATTTTCTTGATTCAATTCATTATTGGTGGGCACCTAGATTGATTCCATGTATTTTCTATTGTAAATAATGTGGGAATGAACATACAAGTACATGTGTCTTTTTTGTGGAACGATTAAGTTTTCTATGAGTATATTCCCAGTAATGGGATTGCTGGGTCAAATAGCAGTTCTGTTTTTAGTTCTTTGAGAAATCTCCAAACAGCTTGCCACAGAGGCTGAACTAATTTACATTCCCACCAACGGCGTATAAGCATTCACCTTTCTTGGCAGCCTCGGCAGCATCTGTTATTTTTTGTTCTTTTAATAATAGTCATTCTGACTGGTGTGTAATGGCATCTCATTGTGAGATTTTTTGCATTTCTCTGCTGATTAATGATATTGAGCATTTTTTATATGTTTATTGGCTACTTGTATGTCTTCTTTGAGAAGTATATGTGACACATTTTTAGATAGTAATTTTAATGTTCATTTTTTAGAATTTTAAGATTTTATAACTGATAACCTAGGTCATGTTTATAAGATAAAAATAATCAAGTAATAAAATATTTTAAATAACATTTGAAATAAAACAAAATGTTAAATATGAATATGCTTTGTATAAAACAATACTTATTCCATTTGCCAAGATTCACAGAATGAGAAGAAAATCATTCACGTTTCCAAGAATGGAAAAGGAAAATAGTGAGAAATAACTCATCCATTTGGAAAGCTATTATATAAGGTCCTAAACATATGGCCTCTGAAAATGATGATTTTGATTGATGCAAGCTAATCACAGGGTCTTGACCTTGGCAGAGTTCTTACACCTTATCTTTCATGCAAACCACTACTCATCTCTATTTCCAGAGACTACCACCCCAATATATCAGGTGGGATGCAAATGACATTAACATCTTTTCCATAAAATATATAGGAATAGACTATACACACTGGAACAGTTCCTAGACTTGGGAAACTGTACTTTTGTCTAAACGTTGGATAATCTCCAGAATATTTGCAAATACAGGTCAAACCAAATATAACAAAGAATGATCCCATGGTTTGCTTTATCTACCCACATACAAATTCCAAAAAGAATTTCAAACTCATTTTTACACGTCACAGATTGAAGATATCTCTATACCAAATGCTAGAAGATGACTATTCATTTCAAAATCCAGAACCAACTTACATTGACTTAGGTGTAATCTGCGAGTAATTAGTTTCTCTCAGTAATCACATGAGTAATTAATTCCTCTCAGCACTCATCAAAGATTATAATTTTTAAAAGTTTATTAAACCATATTACATATATTTGTTATTACAATTACTGATATGTGAGCAATTTTCCATCATTTTATGAGGCATATTCAGAAATTGAAATTTTACTCCTCATCATAGGCCATTTGCTGTTTTGTAATGCATAGTGGCTAATTAAACTTGCGATGACCTTGTTGTCCTATTTGCAAATATCAGTGTCTTGAGTCATTTACTGAGTTGTCAGTGATGGATGGAAGTACTTCTTAATAATAGGTGGTAAACAATGTTAACTGAGCAGTAATTCACACTAACGTTGCTAAGGTATTTCATAGTAACATAGCAAATGACTCATCCCTGCCATTTTGTAAAATGATGTTAGCTTCCACCTGGATAAATCATGTTCTTCATTGGTACAGGAGATATTAAAAGATTATCATATTTCAAACCAGCCAAAGAATATATTCCCCTATTAAATTTGTCCTGTGCACAGCAGAGTCTACCTTTTAAATGCTGTTCTGATTTGTAGTACAAATTGGTATCTTTTTCAAAGTGGCAAGACAGATGACAAACATTTTTATCACACTGGCTCAGTTGTCATAGTTGGCACAAGGTATAGAGCAAGAGCAAAGCAAACAGAATTCCAATGATCTTGGTAAGCATTGAGGAAAACACAAAACTAAATGTGCTGATTAGAATAAATGTTTCTTCTTTTTATCTCATTTAGTTATCTTCTCTCAAATAATCAACACATAATCAGGTCTGTGTGGTGGAAATAATTTTTTAAGATTTCTCTTATTTCTCTCAAAATTTCTATAGACACGGAACTTTTTTTCTGTTGTGTAAATTAAGACGCTGTGTTATGGCATGGTTAAATGGCAAACTATAACAAAATTAAACAATCAATACAGAGAAAATAAACCTGGTCTTTAGATTTCAAGTTCAAAGGCATTGTGACTTCAATAATAAAATTATACCTGTGTCCTTAAGCTGATTTTGAAATCTGATTTTCATGAAGTGTCGAAGTTAAAAACTGCTACCATGCAGTTTTTATGCTAGAAATGGAGGGTACTAGAAGGGCCACTCATCCCTCCAGTTTCACATGAAGAACTGAAAGGCAATAATTTTTTGCTCACCTGAGGACATGTAGGGAGTTAATGGCAGAATTTGGAACCATGTAATTTGGAACCAAATTTTTTTTTTTTTAATACTTTAAGTTCTAGGGTACATGTGCATAACGTGCAGGTTTCTTACATATGTATATTTCTGCCATGTTGGTGTACTGCACCCATCAACTCGTCATTTACATCAGATATAACTCCCAATGCAATCTCTCCCCCCTCCCCCCTCCCCATGATAGGCCCCAGTGTGTGATGTTCCCCTTTCCGAGTCCAGGTGATCTCATTGTTCAGTTCCCACCTATGAGTGAGAACATGCGGTGTTTGGTTTTCTGTTGTTGCGATAGTTTGCTGAGAGGAACCAAATTTAAATGACTCAGTGGCCAGGCAGGTAAGTATGTGAGTGAGCTGACTGAGAAGAACATAGGGATATGGTGGCCACTGAGAGAAATGCGTACTTCGACTCAATACACTGAAACATAGCCCACAGCCCACCAGCTTAAAATGTCTAGATACAGTTTTTTCTACCTTTTTATCATCACGTGAACTCTCTTTTCGTTTAAAAGACTTTTATCATTACTACTCCCTAAATAATAAAAAAGTGCTATTTTCTTTCTCACTACAAAAATATTTTTTAAACCAAAAATATGTGTGCTCTTAAGGTTAATTTGGGAGAACTATGGAAATCTCTTTATTAAAGGAACGTGGATTTCAGAATTTTTCCAAGATATCAGTTTTAATCCTTTCCTCTTATTTTTCCCATATTTTAGTGTACTTATTTTAATTGACAAATAAAATTGTATACATTTATCATGTTTGCAGTTTTTTAAATAGATAAGTTTCCCAAATTCTGTCACTTTACCTTCAAATATAGCTCTTGAAACTCCTCTCCCTCATTACCTCTCAAAATTGTCTCTGTATTAACGGCCTCAGTTCTGGTTCCTTCATTTCTCACTCAAACATTAATTTTCTAACTGGCTTCTCTAGGAAGTTAGAAACTTATTCTCTTTTAAATTACCAATATCTAGCACAGCCTGGCTCATAGTAAGCATTCAAAAAATGGTTAACTAAAATTTGGGACTAGCCAGAAGCCAAAATGGATCAGAAAATGTCTATTTCTATATAGAGATCTCAGGATCCAAAAGCCTGATTCTCACATAAAGGCCAACTCATTGTTCAAATGAAGCAACAAAGAAGATGCCCATTCCATTATTAGTTTTGACTGCAACTGATGCCTGGAGACCTTGTTTCAAGAGATTTAAAAATGTACATTTATCTATGAAAAAAATCATTAAAGTCATTGGGGGAAAACTTGATAATTACAATGAAAACTGAAATTTAAAGTTGATTTTATATAGATGTGTGCTGTTTTGGCATGGATATAAATGTCAAGGCTGTGCGACTTTGTTGTTTGAGCCCAGCTGTTCATTTGGGGTCAAATGTCTCTAGGGTCTTAAGGAAGGATTATCTCTTAGTACCCTTTCTGTTTTCAAATTCATAATCTTAGGGTTTAAATGCTGCTTTCTTTATGCATATAATTAAGTCCACTTACTAGACTTCAAATTAATTGAGATGGAAAGAGTAACTCTAAGAGATTTTTTTCATGTGTTACGTCCTTCAGGGATTAAAAGGGTAACTATCTCAAATTCAGATGCTGTTAAAGTTACTGGGGCATTGGTCTTTGAATCAAAGGAGGAAGTTAGAAAATTACTTATTTAATGGAAATTGCATCATTTCCAAAAATTCCTCAGATCTTTGCTGAGAGCAGTTTAAAATGTTTATAAGATCTGTGTTTTTCAAGTTACTTTGGTTGTAACTTTACAATGTGAAATTAGCTAAAAGATGAATACTCACTCTAAGTTCAGGATTCTTTTGGTAAATATTTTGAAATACCACCATATGTTTTAAGAATTTTTGGAGAGTGGGAATTAAGAATTACTCAACTTTGAATTGCTGGGGTTATTGTTGTACTACTTGGTATGTACCTGGGATTTACAAATATACTTCAAGAATAAAGGAACAAGTAAATGAAGAAATGAAATCAAACCATTTTGGTAGGTGATATCCAGGGATACTGTACTGAATTTTGAGCAGGCTTAATGGCATAGTAAGGCATAAATCTCCAGGGAACTACATTTTATAACCATTGTTGTAGCAAGATATTTTGTTTATAGCAAAGGAGTAGACTCCCGAGTGCTGACATTTCCTTCTCCTTTCCCTTCCCAGTTTAAGATGATATAGAAACACAGTGAACCCATACCTCATCCTGGGCTTCTCTGACCTGGTGATTTCTGCTGTGTGGCTGCCGTGACCACTAACTTCCATCCATATCCACAAGGAAAAAAGGAGACCCTGAATAGCTGAGGCCTCTCATGCTAACATGGATTCTTGATCACAAATATGCCTTTGGCACTCCTTGCTGCTGATTTGATAATAAATAATAAGAAATATTACCTTAACCCCATCTAAATTGTTATTCTTGTCTGTTCTCAAACTTTGTAAAGTGGCTGAACTTGCCCATCAAGACATCGGGCAGAACAAAGTTTAATGTATGTAAAATACTACTTGAATCTAACCAACTTGAAAGTTTTGTCAAAATTCCAATTAGGAAACATTGCAAGAATGTTCCTCCCCTGAATCAAATAAGCTGCCAGAAGATGGCTGTGCCTCTGAACACATCCTACATATTTGTTTCAAGGAACTTGTATTCACTAAGCCTCTACACTTTACTCTCTTAGCTTCCTTGTAACTCTGCACCCCATGGTTACACTGACTTCATAATTAATGAAGTGTAGAGTTAGTTTCCAAACTACTAAAGAATCATTTCCTTATTATCCTCTGATTCAACTAAAATAAAGCTGAGTCTTTTAAAACCCATTTTAGTGGAGTGTAACTTATAAACAAAGAAAGCCACAATCAGCCAGTAAATTATCACAAAATGAAAACATCAAGGTGACTACCATCCAGGTCAAGAAACAGATTACCAGCACCCTAAAATTTTTCAGAGCCTCATATTCCTTGTAACAACATCTATTTTGTTCATCTTCTTCAAAATTAAGGATAATACTGACCTCTAACACCATATATTACTTTTGCATATGTTGCTTTATATAAATAGAATCATGCAGCAGATAGGTAGGTAGGTAAAGAGAGAGAGAGAGAGAGAGAGAGAGAGAGAGAGATAGACAGACATAATAGCATATTCATTTGTATTTGACTTCTTTGCCTTAGCTTTATGATTGTGAAATTAAGCCAAACTGTTGCATGTAACCTCAGATTTTTCCCTTCCACTTTCATTGTTGAATAGTATTTTCATAAATACATTATTTATCTCATCTATAGTTATGTGTTTTGGAATGAAATTCCTGGGTAAAAGGATGTGTGGCTACTTAATTTTATATATATATATGTATTTATAAAAATAAATGTATATATATAAATAATATATAAATATATATTTATGTGTATATATATATATATACACAAATTTTCTAAAATGGCTGTACCAAATTCATATTATATGGAAAATTGACATTATCCACTTCTTTACTAACACTAGAAATTTTCAGTCATCTTAGCTATTCCAATGGATGTATAGTTACAAAATCATTTTTAGTAGGTTTACTGTCCACTGAGATATCTTCTTTCATGAGGTTCCTGTTCAGACTTCTTGCCCTTATTTTCACTGGGCGGGGGGGGGGGGGGTCTCTCTTTTTCTTATTGATCTGTAGGTGTCTTTTATATACTGCGGATATAAACTCTTCATCAGTTACATGTGTTGCATATATTTTTACCCATGCAGCTCGCCTTTTCATGGTAAGTGAAAGTTTATAAATTTAATAATTTTTAAATTTAAATTTATAAATTTACCCATGTAGCTTGACTTTTCATAGTAAGTAAAAGTTTATAAATATGTTCCTTTACAGGTATCCCTTTTATATCTAGATATATTATTTGCCTAGAATTCACTTTTGTATATGGTGTGAGAGAGAAGCCAAGTTGTATTTTCTTCTGTATAAATATCCAATTGACCCAACACCATTTATTTAAAAGGTCACCTTTTCTCCACTGTCTACAGAGAACACTTTGCATACATATGAAAGCTGAAGCAGTTCTCTTCTAAAGACTGTAGCTGGGAGGGAAAGTTACCACTCATCCTTGGTCAGTCTGTTGCAAACATCTGGGACACTGTATCAGAGAAGATTTTGAGGTCATATGTGGGCTCCATGCAAGAGTACCATGATTGCTAAACAGTACCTTCCATTATCTCATTAGAAAATGATGAAGGAAGTAGCATCTATTTTGTATCTTTGGACTAAACAATAACAAAAGAAGAAATAAAATAACATGAAGACAGATAAATTACAATTTAGAAGCCATCATATCCTAAATTTTATTCTTTTCTAATTCCCAACTTCCTGACTGTTCTGTAGTTCATATTTGAACATAAGGAAGAATTCTCAATGACCTTGAGATGGCCTGACTTTTAGACCCAATGGCATGAGGCCCAGAGAAAGATTTATTTTTCTTTCCTCCACCCAATATCCATCTTGTCTTCTGAGGTGGGCAGCCTCTGAGATGGCCTTGACTGCTCCCTGCCTTGTGCATTTTGTATAATCCCTTTTCCTTGGATGTGGTTTGGACTTAATGACTCAGTTGCAAGATCAGATGTGGAAGAAGCTATGTGATGTTACTTCTTAGGTTAAGTTGTAAAAAAGACCTGGCTCTGTCCTGAATGCTCTCACTGTCTTGATTGCCCTCACTCTGTCTTGATTCGCTTGCTCTAAAAGCCAGATGCTTTCCCCTAAGCAGTACTGTGTAAAGACCCATTTGAATGAACCTGAAAGAGAATCTTTTAAGACCTGCCAAGAGCAGATCTTCCTTCAGTTGAGTCTTGAGTGACTACAGCCCCAGCCAATAACTGGACTGCAGCCTTTTGAGAATCTGGAGTCAAAATCACACAGCTAAGCCTCTTTGGATAACACTGAAACTTTTAAATAAAAACTGTCATTTTAATCTGCTAAATTTGGGGAGTAGTTTGTTATGTAAAATAAAAATTGATATACTTTCTTAGTTCTGGTTTATGTTCCCAGAACTCATCTGTAAAAGCTACCACTTTCAGAATTCTGGAATATAACACAGGTTCACCAACATTTGTAAAAGGCATGCACCTGTAGCATATGTGATAGGATATGTTATCTTATGTATTCATGGTTTATATATGTATATGTCACTGACATTACTGTCTCCTTGCTTTTAGATGTTCTTTTCCACCACCTAGACTGTTCTTATTCAGAAGCTGTTTATTTCACAAAGACATTTTACCATCAAGCTAATATCCCCTAATCGTCACTAAAATCCTATGAGATCTATTCTGCATAGTACATTTCAACAGTAACAATGCCTTGTGTTGTTTTGTCAGTATTACGCCTTTTTTTTTTTTTTTTTTTTTTTTTGAGATGGAGTCTTACTCTGTCACCCAGGCTGGAGTGCAGTGGCGTGATCTCGGCTCACTGCAAGCTTCTCCTCTTGGGTTCCTGCCATTCTCCTCCCTCAGCCTCCCAAGTAGCTGGAACTACAGGTGCCCACCACCACGCCCGGCTAATTTTTTGTATTTTTAGTAGAGACTGGGTTTTACTGTGTTAGCCAGGATGGCCTCGATCTCCTGACCTTGTGATCCGCCTACCTCGGCCTCCCAAAGTGCTGGGATTACAGGCATGAGCCTCCGCGCCTAGCCAGTATTATCCATTTTAATATTATTTTAATAAATAAGCCATTAGCTCTTGAAGAGTTATTTGAAGTTAGTTATTTTATAATATTTAGAATCACATAGTTTTGTGTTAAGTACATATTGGACACTTAATACATCCTTATAAGATGCATGTCTTATTCAGTAACGCTATCAAATTATCTTAAATTTGTGAAGTTTTGAAAAACTTCTGTTTTGCTTTATTGTCTTCTTACCTTGTTCTATCTGTGAAGTAGGATTAATGTGTTCATATTATGGAATCCTAGTAATGTTTGATTAATCAAGGAAATAATTTAAATACATATGTGCCTATATATGTATACATATATTAGGGAATATGAGCATACAAACTAACACAATCAGCAATACTCCATTATTAATTTCTAATAAAAAGATGTGTGTGTATGTATGTGTGTATGTCTGTGTGTGTTCACCATGTCCCTTTGGATGAGGTAATGTTAGAGGTAGGTTGGAGGGAGAGAAAGACTCCAGGCTTCACTAGATAGGATGTTCCAATTAGAAAAAGAAGTAAAGATAGTTATTTAGACATAATTTACCAATAGGATACTTACAGCAAAAACTTTAGTTTAATGGTTTATAAAATGCTATTTTTCTTTCTAATTTCCCATGGGTCATATGGGTATTTTAGTCAAGGTTGAAGCAAGTAATGGACATTTCAATACAGTATGGGTTTTTCTTTGCTTCATGACTTCATGTTACACTTATTAAGGGCCAATTTTAGCCTATTTATGCGTATACATAACTCTTTCCTTTATGAGTAACATTCAGTTCTATAACAGTTGTATATAGATTTCCAATTAGAGTATTTCTTAATTATTAGAAATATGTTAATGTACCAAAGGAATATTGGCCAATCTTACCTGGTACACCTCTAAAGATGCAGATAATAAGTATCAATTTGGGAATGAATTAAAGGGAAAATGTAACAAGAAGTGTTCTGCAGGGGTCAGTTCCCAGTTCAGTGCTATTTAACATTTTTCCAATGACGAGGACGAGAGAATATCAAGTATGCTTATTAAGTCTGCTGATGACATCAAGTGGAAGAAATAGCTGATATCTTGGAGAACAGAACTAGAATTAAAAATGACCATAGTAAGTGTGAATGGTGGTCCAAAATGGAAAGAATGACATTGAATGTATATGCATTCCTGTTGCATACATAATATAGCATATGCAATGTACAGATGAGCTAACAAAGGACAAAGAAAATATAAGCTAACAATAAAACACCATCTTTTAAGATCAGAGGAAATAAATCCAATTAAGTATTATTTTATTTTGAAGGTCATCTGCCTTTAACCAAAGGTGAGAAAAATAACAACACAACAGCAGCAACAACAATATCTTATTCTGTTTTATATTGCAATAAGAAAATGCTACAGACTGGATAATTTATTATGAACAGAAATTTATTGGCTCATAGTTCTGGAGGCTGGGAAGTCCAAGAATGAGGGGATAGCACCTGGCAAGGACCTTCTTGCTATGTCCTAATATGGCAGAAGGGCAAAGAGGGGGTGAGAGGGAGTAAAAAGGGGCTGAACTCATCCTTTTTATAAGAAACTCACTCCAGCAATAACAGCATTCATGCATTTATGAGGGCAGTGCCCCACGACCCAGACACCTTCCATCAGGCTCCACCTTCCAACACCACTGCATCAGGGATCAAGTTTCCAACACACGAACCTTGGGGAAACACATTCAAACCACAGCAAAGACAACAATAGAAAGTACTTAGGAACAAATATCAACTATTTACGGAAGAATTTGTCTGTAGCCATAGTGGCAAGTCAAAACAGCTACCTAGCACAAAAGTGTCATTTCCTTCTGTCCTACCATTTTATAAAGGAAAATTATCTACTTATGATGATAACACCTTACATGAAAAAGAGAGTAAAACAAGAACATTTAAACATATTTGAATAATCTATGATTTTTGTGCTTTTTAAAAACTTACTCCGATATTTGTATATACATTTTAACCTCATAAAATGTTCCTTTGTAAATTTTTGTTTATGTATGCCTTATTTCATCAACCAGATTGGATAATTTGGGGATGCAAGGATTGGATCTTTTAGCCAGGCAAAAATCATCCAATATAGGAATCATACTTTTCAAGTGCTTATTGGTTTACTAAAGTTTGAAACAGTAGAATTTTCTGTCTAAATTAACTCAGTATTTGAAATAGCATCTGTACAGCCATAATCTGATGCGTCGCCAAGCAAATGGTAACAACACTGTCTCTTTTATATATTGTAAGTGGTTCCTTTTGGGGACAACAGATTTGTTATATCATGTGAATTTGTCTGCACTGTGAAGGTTATTGTGATCATACCAGCAGTTCTCAAGATCTCAAGCTCATCAAGAGGAGTGTGTGAAGTCAACACTATTTGTATAATGACACTAAGTTGTTACTTTCATTTTCATTCTCTTATAAGTGCATAGTGAATCTTTCTAGACATGTGTTATTGCAACGGATTGAGTGCAAAGTACATATAAAAACCAAGCTGCCTTCTACTGAACCAGACATTAAGGAGATTTGTGAAACTTTAAAACCTTACCACTTCTCTTGCTGACACTTTGGTTTTATAAAATAGTTATTTTTATAAAACCATTAATATGTAGTGGTCCCACTGTTTTTATTTTCAAATAATTAGTTAGTATTTTTAAATTTCTCACTTTTAATTTCTACTAGAGTAAATGTCAGTAAAAATAACCCACAATTACAAAAGTTCTTCGAGGTCCTCGATAATCTTCAAGCATGAAAAAGGATCAGAGAGCAAAACATTTGAGAACCACTGAATTTAACTGCTTCTAGTTCATTAGAAAGCTCAATTCCAAGAAACCACTTAGAACTCTTCTAGGTTGCCCGGAAGAGAGGCAGATTGGTATAGATCAATAGCTCACAAATTTGGGTGCACATTGGAATCACCTGGAGAACTTTAAAATGATCATTGATGCCTGGATTATTAAGAAATGTATTTATTGATGTATTTATTCATTCATTCATTCATTTATTTCTCATTTGGGGTTCTGCTTAGGCATCAGGATTTTAAAAATTTTCTTGTGTTGCAGACAAGGTTAGGTTTGCATGAGACAGACCTTCCTTCCTCTATGCTAGTCAGGTGGAAGTTTAGACTTCTAGAACACACTATGGCAATTCCACCCCAAATGAGACAGACCTCAAGCAAGCCTTCGATATATCCTATGCTGTCACGACCAGAGCAATGCCTAGGTTGTCCTAAGATAATATATGCCTCTTTTTTTTTTACATTGTTTGTGAATTTCAAGTAATTTCTGATTGTCCATATTTTTCATGATTCACAGTACAGAACTTAACTTACAATAATCATTATAATGGTTTAATGATTAAATTACAATACTAAAGTTAAATATTAAGCTCCCGCCTTTCAACACAATAGCATAGGAAATAATTTGATATCTTGTAAAAATGTAAATGACTCGTAAATTTTCCTTTGTTGGATCAAATCTAAGAAGTCAGGCTAAAATTACATTCCTGAAAGAGCATGTTATTTTAACTGTAAATCAAATAACTGGGTGAATGTCACCTCTCATCTGCTATTTGGTTATTAAAGGGTTCAGATATACTGGCTCGCTCATGAAGTGGCCAGGTCCATACAGTCATAGGATGACAACTTAGGATTTCATAGGGAAACTAGGGAATTCAGGTTTGGGCTCTATAATCCCCACTTATTTTGCTCTCTGCCCTTTTTAATATAAACTGCTTGTATTAAATTTTGTCATATCTGTGAGTTTCTTAATTCTTCCATTCACATGACTGTATATTAGTCATACATACATATACTGTCATTAGTTTGTACTAATTTTATAATCTTCAGTACTTAATATGATAATCACATTTTAAAAAATTAGAGATTGAGATTTAAATAGCTTTATAAGAGTGGTTCACTTAATTAGTTAATTAGTTCATTAAAATACTTATCAAAATTACTTTTTTTCCAAAACTTTTATGTTTTGAAGGTTATTATATGGACCATTCACACAAATCTCTGCAAATACTGCTTAAATGCATGTACAACATGGTGTGGTGTTTTCTGAAGAGGTGTGGAATCTTTTGTGAGATAGCATGTACAGATCAAAAGATATTGTTCCATAAATTGTTTTTCATTTGCAATTAAAAAGAAAAAATTGTTAGATTGATTTTTTTCCATATCTATGCTCAGTTCCAAGTGTTTCTATATTATGGAATGATTCTTGGCAGTCTCTCAAAATCCAGTTTACTGTAAAAGAGGCATCTTTTACTAAAAGATTGTTAATAAAATATTAAATTTCCTATTAAAATACTTTGAATAATTATTCTATATGTGAGTTTATGAGGAAAATATAAGAAAACTTTCCTATTATGCACCAAATTAACCCTTTTAAAGTATTAATGCATAATAAGCTGAAGAAAAATATGTTTACTATGCACATACACATCTCTATATTTTTTATTAGATATCTTTGCATAATTTACATTTTGTATCAATTTCTAAGCAATTAGGGCAGGAAATATCCTGCTTTGTGATTAAAACATGATATTATTGTAAAGTATATCTTGATTTTAATGTGCCACTTTTTCCCCTTTTTTTCTTGATTACTTTTTTAAAATTATAGTATAAAAGATTTTGTGTTTCTTAAACTCCTTTATTCTTTATCATGCTAATTTAACTTACTGTTTATGAACTATAGCCTAATATTTCAGTTCTTTAGTAAATAAGCATGAAGTACTAATTTCCAACCAGTGAAGCTTCTAAACTGTATTATGCACAATTATAAAATAGCAATACAGAAAAACTTTGTTTCACAGTAACGTTCCATGGTTGATATGAAAGTACTCACTAACATAATTCTCTGGCAAGACGAATGTATGGAATTAAAAAGACAATCACATAATTAATATTTTAGGAATCAATACACAGGTAAAATATATTTATTAAATAGTTTACTAATTCCTTGCTAATCTGGATTCTTTATTGTTACTCCTTATTACTTACTCTTTCATATTTTTTTTTTGTTTATTTGTGTACCCTGTATTGCACAATGGTTTAAACACTATAAAAAAGCAAAGTTTGGCTTATTTCTCCACTTTTGCTACCTTATATTTACAAATCCATTTTGGGGTTTCCTCTAATTTTGTGTTGGCTTATGTTTTGATATCACCAACTGTGTTTTTCTCTTTTTATTTCTTAAGTAGGAAAGAATACGTTATATTCCTCGTGGTTGCTTTTTCCTTACAGAATTCCCCTGACTCGGCACTGACAGATCTTGATATCCAAGAGGGAGTCTGCTCGCAGGATTAAAGGCAAGAACCTCAATTAGACACTCTCTGATTTCTTCAGATGTTTTTTCTAATCTTTTAATATGGGATTATAGGCAGCTAGAACCTACGTTGCTGTTATAAAAATAGTGAAGACTCTTTGTTCTAAATCATAAGCACTTGGCGTTTTAAAAAGTCTATTTTTCTTAATTTGAATTAATTCTGGTTTAGATGAGGATAATGAACTTTGGTCAGCTCTTTGCGATTCTGAGTACAAAATAGCTTGATGAGCACTGTGAAGCTCACACACTCTCCTCAGTATCTGCTGGAAAACTCCCTCAGAGACTGATTAGCTCACGCTTGTCACAAATAGGGGAGATAATTATGGGGCTTAACAGTCTATGTGGTGGATCTTTTGAGAGGCAATGGGTAGATCTAAGACTGTCTTTGGATCAACCCTAATTCTTATTATTGCAAATATCTTGTGAGGGTTTTTTTTTTTTTTTTTTTTTTTTTGCACATCCCCAGAGACTAAACATTGTTTCTTCCCGGAGGATGACATCACATTTCTTTTCCAGAAGATAAAATTGTCCAAATTAGATTATCTTTAATTAGTCTAATTTTATGAGCCATTCCATAAACTTTATTGCACCCGTGCTGGCACCATGTTACAAGATTCTTATTGAATGAACTAATCTTTTGCCATGGAAATGATGCTTATAAACAATGTTGCTGATTTCTTTATTGCAATAAAGATTTCCTTCTCTGAAGCTTCAGGTTTCAATAGCTGTTTCGTGGTTCTCAGTAATATCAGATGACTTTGTTCTAATGAGAATGTTGACTTATTCCAAATTTCACTCATTACTAAGTTATTATACTGCAAAATGATTTCATACTAACAAAAAGCAAATAATTGAAGTTTCAGAAAATTTCATTGCTATAACAAGTTATTCAGGACAATGACCATCTCTTTCAAAACAGCTTCAGTTTTAGCCTTGCTTTTTTGGTAATAGAATATGTTGAGGGCTTCTATTTACACACCACATGACAAGGTGGTCATTAAATGGTAGGTTTAATGGTAGGTCCCACACATTAAATGGTAGGTTGTAGACAGATAGATACAACAAACTACCATCACTAGAAATAATGTACTATTTATTAAATCCATTTTTCCACCTTGGTTGCCATTTGCTTTCAACTTTATCTGGGTGTCTCATTCCTGCCCCAAAATATGCTTAGAATTTAAATAGAATTGTTTTAAATTGAATTTTAAGTTGTTCTAAAATGAATTACAGCCTCTAAATTAGAATTGTTGACAAGATGATCCTGATAATATTTCAAATCATGTGAAAATGGATTGTAATTTAAATTTCCTACCCCTTTAAAACCTGTTAAAATCCTTCATATCAAGTTTCTCATCCTTTAGTTAAAATATTTCAATTGTTTATGACCTGAGTCAAATTCCTTAACTTTGGGGGTTTTTATGGTCTGATCTTTGTAATTAGACAACTGCAAAATATAGTTTGAAAAGCTCTAGAACACTGTGATTCTATGATAGAAAATTCTGTTGCTCTCTGGAGACTCTTTTATTCCCAGAAAATGTTGTCTAATTGTTCACAATTAAAGGAATCAACTTTTGGTAAAGGGCTCATCAGCTTTTTGAGTGATTATGTTAACCTAGAGTTGCAAAAGTTCTGATAGAACTGTTTAAACACAAGATCCAGTTACTGAGATCCCTTTTTTTTTTTTTTTTTTTTTATAATAGGCTTCCACGGTGGGGGGAAAGCTTTCACTTTTAAATGAAATTGGTGACTTTTTCCTTGTATTAACATCTTCAAATTGGAACAAGATAATTATTCCCCCCTCTAAAATATATGAGAGTGAGGATCCTTAATTGCTTCACTCGGTTACAGTGTAAGCACAGGAAAGAACTTGTTAACATGTTGTTGTATAAAATGGAGGGAAGAAGATGTTGTCATATAAAGCAAAGGGAAAAACATGTTGTCCTATCAGAATAAATGCATCTATTTCACAGGATTTTCTATAGAATGAAAAATGAGAGAGGTCATATACTTATTCTTCTTTTATGACTTCACTGGAAAGAAATATATATATACACTTCAAATATAAAACTTACATTTGATAATTTGCATTTGTAAATTTACTTATTAAAACTAGAAGAAAAAATGAGATGACGATAATTAGCAATTGTGGATGAATTTTAAAAGTAAAAGACTGTTTCATCAGAGAACTTGGAGACTTAATAAAGTGATAAACCGCAGTATGTTTCTGGGCACAAAGGCCAGTTCTGCATATTGTCTTCTCTTCGTAGTTTTGCTGTTGTTGCTACCTTTCACCCTTTCTATTACCTTCCTAATATTTGGATTTAAAAGGAAGAACATAGCTGCTGGTTTCTGTCTGACTTGGTTTGCATAACTAGAGAAGACCGACACTAGGTTTTTTCCACAGGGCAATTGAGGCTTAGTCAATCAGACTCAATGAGCCACACTTTATTGATTTTTGGATCTGAGCTGCAATGGTGCCGTTACTGTGAGCCACCCTGGTGTAGCTGACCAAGGCCTCTAATCCTCTTAAGCAGCAGTCAAAAAATTAAGATAAAAGCTAGCAATTCAACTTGTTCAAATAACAGATTTGACAAATTAGGAGGGTTCAACCCTACAATGAAAAAATTTCAGTCTTGGAGGTTATTATATGCTATGTTGCAACAACATAGATGAGATAAAAATTAGGTCATTGCAAACAAATGATCAGATATACTAATAAGAGAAGTAATTTCCTTCATTTGGTAAATAAATGCCATGAAAAAGAAATTATGATGTAAATAATATGTTAGTTTAACAGAGCTGAAATCATTAGGACTACAAAGAGTCAAAAATTAAATATTGCAAAATGACTATTTCTGTCTTTTTTCTTGGAAAAAAACGAACATGAAAAATAAAAATAAGGTTTAAAGAAATATTACCTTGCATGTTATACCCCTTTAACCTAATGACATGTTTAATATACTTCTGTCAACAAATGAAACATAGGAACGTGAGCAGTTTCCAAATCTGTAAATACAAATAGTGGAAATATTTATGCTGCATTGACCATTCAAATGAACTAAGTCCAGCCAAACTTTTTACGTGATAATTATATTCAATTCACTAAATTTCCTCTCCTATTCAGTCAAAATAGTTGAGATTCCTGTTTGAATGGACACAGACAATGGAAGTTGAATAAAAATTATCTTCTACCCTTGATGCTATCATAGATGTACTCTCAAATCATTATCCTGCAATTTGTTCATAAACAGCATACGATGTCCTTCATATGTATAGGAAGAAGGAAACCCCCTAAAGTTTAATCCTAGTTAACTTTTTATTTTTCTATTTATCTTAAAGAAAGAGAAAGAAAGCAAAATATCCATATCAAAAGAAGGCAAAGTACTCTCATTTTTATGAATTTTATACTTATTTGCATGCATGTGAGTACTGCGTACTTCCCAAACACTTAATCATTTTAAATATCTTTTTTCCCTTTTTTCTTTTCTATCTTTTTACACTCAATACTTAAAATAATACCCAGAACATAATAAGTTGCTTGATAATTCCTTTCCTGCTGAATGAATGAACAAATAAAATCAAGTACTTTAACATAGATGAATTTGAGGAAAGGAAGTTGCTTTATGGGGAATTTTATAGTTTCCATTTCACACTGATAATGACATTATTTTCTTAGGACAAATGATATGTCTACATATTCAGACAATAGACTATTTTCTAATGACTTGAAAGTTAATATTTGGCCAAACTTATCAGTCACTACTTCATGTGGAGTCATTACTACCATATGTGCTTTGTGATCAGATAATCAATCTAATGTGTCTATATATTTCCTTCACCTTACTTAACATGTGATAGGAACGTAACAAACACATAGTTAAATGAATGGATGTGTAAATGAGTAAATAATTGTGTGATCAACTGAGTAATTCCAATATTAGTTGTATCCATTACACAATTGCATTGAAGAACTGTAGCTAATTGGTCCGAATCTGCCGCCTAGGGAGTAAAGGCAGCTGAGGGCAATCAATGCCTATTCAATTTAATTCTCCAAACATTTATTGAGCAGATATTGAGCATGTGTTCACTCTCCACAAAATTCTATAGCTGATCCTTTGGGAAGGTACATAGATACGAGGAATTTATGTATGATAAAGAGACCAATGAATAACAAAAATATGCTTGAGACTATATTAAACAGACACGCTTAATTAAGCCGCCAGATATTCTACAAAGTGAGGAGGATGAGAGAATATGTATAACTAGTTTTTCAGGTAGGTGCTTGAAATCCTCGAGTGATTTGAGATACAAAGCTGGCCCGGTACCTGCTAAATTTACACTGTTCCTGATTTATTACTTTATTTGACCATCAATCTGTTCTGAGACCTACTTTTAAATAAAAATACCCTGACGAGAAGTGACACATCAAACTTCCAGTCTTTCCAATATTGGGTGCCTCCTTTCTTTCATTAGAACCATATTCTCCAGCATGGAGGCTTTGGGACTTGGGTCACAAGGAGAAAAACCTACACTAACAAGAGAAAAAATAAATTTAATAGAGGGGATGAGGGTTTGCCAGGAGTAGCTTATCTAATTTCCAGATGTTTGTCCCTAGCTGACAGTAGAAGAAGATAATATCATTAGGAGCACAAAGCACTCTCCATCTAGTTCATAGCTTTCCCAGAGTTGGAATATCCCTGCTCTGGGTCATTGAGGGTTTGTTGCAAATGAAAATAAAATTAATATATGCTTGATGACTTATTAATTTACTTACCTAACAAAGTTACTTAAACAATACAAACAACAATCATATTTTAATTAAAGAAATTAAAGCCCCAAATAATGACATGCCCCTTGTCTTTGTTAACTTAAAATAGGGGAATGAAATTTGCTGAATCTTGTACTTTCACCATCTATTGAAGAAAACTCCAATAAATACTCATCAAATATTCCCAAAGGAGACTTTTCAGGTAAAAGATGTCAATATGCTGATCAAATCAATGCAAGTAAGAATAGTACACCTGATTATAGCGCCTCAGAAAATGTATATTTATACAATTTAATGAGAATGGAATAATTTGACCAAAATAGAATCCTATTACTGTAGTTCATTATTTGACATCATAAACAAAATTGCCGGAGTCAAAGGTCATGCTTCTTGAATCATAAAATGACAAATAAAGCCTGCTACAGAAATCAGCTCTAAATCACTTTAAAAAATGAATGTGTGACAAGACAGAAAAGCATTTAAATTAGCGTAAAATCACTAAAATCACTAAACAATAGCAGAGTGTTACTATCTGGGGCAAAAAGAAAAATGAAGTATTGCCTCATGGTTGACTTTATGATGCAGACCCTTTTAGCTAGTCATAAGAAAATGGTGGTGTCCCAATTGCCAACCTTCTCCTTGCATCTTACCTTTTATCACTGCAGTGAGAAGTCACACCATTTATTAAATGCTTATACATGCCAAGTGTTTGCATCCTCACAAGAATCATGCAAGGTAGGTATTATGATCAATATTTTACAAATGTATAAATAGCCAAGCCAGGGGTTGAGTGTAGGTCCATTTGATGCCAAAGCTATATATATTTTTTTAATTACTTACTGCTCTCTCTGAATTAAAATGCAAATATTTATTTCAAATGGAGCATAAACCTTTTGAGATCAAGATCTAGAACTAGGCCAGGAGCAGTGGCTCACGCCTGTAATCCCAGCACTTGGGGAGGACAAGGCAGGCGCATCACGAGGTCAGGAGATTGAGATCATCCTGGCTAACACAGTGAAACCCCGCCTCTACTAAAACAAAAAGTACAGAAAATTAGCCAGGCATGGTGGCAGGTACCTGTCGTCCCAGCTACTCCGGAGGTTGGGGCAGGAAAATGGCGTGAACCCGTGAGGTGGAGCTTGCAGTGAGCCGAGATAGCACCACTGCACTCCAGCCTGGGCCACAGAGCGAGACTCCATCTTAAAAATAAAAAACTCTAGAACTTAATAAGGAGGATGGGATGCCCCTGTTTCTTTTGAGGCATAGCACTTGAGAGCTGGGTGACATATAGGGTACCCAGCTATGCAATTTCCACATGTCTTACAAGTGTTTCTTGCCTACACTTTATCAGGTGCTGTCTGACGCACGGGGGATATAGCAGCGCATACAACCGACAAAAATCTTGGCCTTTGTAGAACTTATATTCTAGTGGGGAAGACAATAAATAAAGTAAATATATATGCTATACTTCAGATGAGAAAAGTGAAGTCACTAAGGCAGGTGAGACAGAGATTTTCATTAGGGTAGCCAGGCCAGTAAAGGGCACTTTTAAATAAAAACCTAAAGTGAGAGAGCAAATTGTGAGGAAAACTGATTGAAACCCATTCCAGGAAGAGGGAAGACCAAAACAAACTCTGTGAAACAGGAGCCAGCTTGATACATTTATGGGACAACAGGGAAACAAATGAGGCTGAAAACAAGTGAGTGAGAGAATAGCAGAAGATGAATTCAGATGGATGACAGCTAACCACATCGTGTAGGGCCTTGTAAGTCGAGAACATACCTGAGCTTTTATTCTGAATAAAATTGGAAGGCATGAGAAAGTATTGAACACAGGAAATGTATAATTTAACTTTAGTTTGACAGGAGCTCTGCAACTGCTATGCTGGGAGTAGAGTGGAAATGTGCAGAGGCAGAAGCAGGGAGACCAAAAGACTATTGCAATAATCCCGGCAAGATATGACAGTGGCTTGGACAATAAAGGTAGCCTTGGAAAGGAAGAGCAGTGATTGAATTGTGGGTATATCATGGACTTAAATGCAACAGAATTGTCTGACTGATTGGATATGAGATACAAACAGGAATGCAAGTGTGATACAAGTATAGTCACACTTGATTGACTAGAAAAATAGAGTTCCCATTCGCGAAATTCAGGAACATAATACATCAGATTTGCATTGCAAGACATCTGTCACCAAAACCCCACTAGGCACACAGTGTCTAACGGGTAGCAGCAAAGTACTATAGGACCAATCTTACCATGCCATGCCAAAGGCTTTGTTTTTACTGCTCACATATTTTCCCTACAATAACTATAGAACCATAGGTCTACCTCTTTTACCGAGGTTCAGCTACCTTTAAAATTGAGGTAAAGTTGTGAATTCTTTCCCCAGAAAGATAAGATTTGTCAAAACATACAGAAACTTGCATATTCCATTGCCAGGGCTGTGGGTGGAGGCGTTTCACAGAATTTGTAAAGACATCTATGGGTTCCTGTTTAAGAAGCTCTGCCAATAGCTTCTTCAACAGGAATTCTCCTATCTATCTTTTGAGAAGCTACTCCCCTTTGCTTCTAAAGCGAGTATTATCCACAGCCTGGTCTGTGTTTTACTTATCACCAATAGGTTTCTTCATGAGATCATCTGTGTCATAATGAAGAGCTAGTTGCATCCCTGACCACAGTATGAATTTACAGCTTCCTGCAAGCAAGTTCTTTAATAGCTGAAAAACACCTCACTGTTTATCAGAATAATTTATTTGAGAATGAATTTCCATTACTACTCCTTATCACTTGATAAATTATTTCCTTCTAAGTGCCCCCAATAGGGTTAGAATCTGCACAATCTTATGATTTAACTTCTTTTCCAGGGCTCCAGAGGGGCAAAATAAGAGTTTAGGAGTTAATGATAATTATTATTATCTGTTTCAAAAATTTACTCTACCCCTACCCTTTTATTTCGGTTAATTAACCCAATGACTAATGACTACTAAGTACGCTAGGTATCACCAGTGTGCTAACTAAGTGAACAAGATAAGGTGAAAAAATGCGAGAATAATACAATCTACTTGAAGAAATAAAATATAAACATCCAAAATGTTTAATATGAACTCCCTTGTTTGGCTACGTGGTGAAAGAGTTGCTGAAAATATTGACTAATATGACTTCAAATATGGAAAGCAAACCCCTCAGCATCTTCACCCTCCCTGCTTTCACAGAGTTGCTTATGTCTAAGATCACCACTCATCTGCCCTTCTATTAAATGCAGGCTGTTAATTTCCCAAGCTTCCTGAACCTTTGATCAAGATGTCAATTAAGTATCCATCCAACTCTCTACTGACATTATTTTTCAGTACTGCTAAGGTTCTACTTCCCCACCCATTTGAAAATTTTCATTTGCAAAACAAAAAACAAAATTTATAGAAGTCACTACACTGTATCATAATTGCAAAAAAAAGTTACATAGTAGAAATGAAAGTATAGCAGGTTTGCCCACCATTTACACATGGTTGCATGTGGTTGGTTGTATGCTCTCTGAAACTCTAACTAAACTGACCTGCAAGCAAGTAAACTGTTAATAGGAAGGAAGCTTTGAAGTCTGAATTACCTTTAGGTTTGACTATCTTCTCTACCAGAAGACTTGCTCCCATATGGAGGGGAACATAGTAATTTTATTCATAGTTGAAGCCTCAGAGCTGAAAGCAGAGTTTTGTATATGTTAGGGCATTACTCAATTAATTTTTTGCAGTTGCCTGCCTACTTATTCTCTAGACTTAATTTATTTTCTTAGGAAAAATCTAAACCATGATCTCTATTACCACTATAGTGGTCATGTTTTGTACTACATGATTCCACCTCTTTCCCATGCTTGCTAACAATTCTCCTACCTTTTGAGAGGCCACTCCTCTTCCATTGTCAGTTATTTGGAGGAGAGAGAGGGTTGATTTACCTCTCAAATTAATGGCTGGGTTCTAATGAGCTTAAGCAAATTTTTGTTTGTTTGTTTTTTCAAATAATTTCAATTCCTGCCCCAGCCCCTGTGGTTGGTTTAGAAATGGATCTGTAATTTCTCCTGAAGCCTATGAGATAAAAGTTTCTGAGAGAGAAAAGTTATTTCTCCCTTGGGATCTGCTAGAAGTGCTCATTCTCTTCCCCGGGAATAGTTGATGTATAGATAATTGATCTGGTACTGTAGCAGGCTTTGTTAATACTATGAGAGGGAAGTCTGGATTTGCCAGGAGTCTATCATATGGAATGTGAGACTAAAACCAACTATAAATAAGACAAAAAGAACCCCTGCACTCACAGAGCTTGTATCTACTATATACATGAATTGTCATTGTGGATTTTATAGTATTCTAAAAATTATGTGAAGTAATACATCTTTATTAAGTCAGTTTTACTTTGTCACTTATAGCACAAAGAATCCTAACTGATGCAGTTCCTTGCCAATAAACTTCCTTTTTTCTCCCTGAGACAACTTGAACTCGTTCTTTTTTCTTGCAACTAAAAGACCCCTGACTAAAACACAATGGTTGAGAAGAAGGAAAAGATATTCTCAGCTGGAATAGCAGAGCTTCAAGGAAGGTGGGGCTTGATGCTGGCTTCCAAGGGTGTGTTAAGAATAGCTCTTATTTATTTAAAAAACCATCTATGAGCTAGAGTTTTTTATTTCTCATCTCTACTCCCCACCTCATTGTTGAAACGCATTATTAAACACATTTTACAGATGAGAAAACTGAAGTTACATGCATCCAAATGACTCAAAATAATATAACTAGTAAGTGACATAGCTGGGATTAAAAATTGGTTGGCTCTAGTGCTAATCATGACTGCATTGTGCTGACTCTGGACTGAGTTAGACACATACTGTTTATCAAAGGCTTTAGGTTATTGACTTTTGGGTATAAAAATATAATCCCTTCGCTTGAACCTGAGAGATGGAGGCTGCACTGAGCCGAGATCGCACCACTGCACTCCAGTCTGGGTGACAGAGCAAGACTCCGTCTCGAAAAAGAAACAAACAAAAAGAACATAATTCTTCACATAATTCTTTATTATGTAGGATGGCCCCATCCATACATTGAAAGATATTTAGAATCCCTGGACTCCTCGTTATATGTTAATAGAGGTCCCTGTTCACTTAAGATTCAAAATTGCCCTACCTATTTCCAAATAACTTCCTAAGTGGCAGTATTAGGCCCAGTTGAGAAATACAGGTGGTAGATGAGAACAAGAGAGCACATTTTAGATGTGAATGAAGTTTAAGTTAAGAGAAATAAATTTGCAGGCAAAGTTTAACAGACTCGAATATCCTGGCCTTGGTCAAAATGTACATCATAACTGGGCACAGTGGTGCACACTTGTAATTCCAGCTACTGGGAAGGATGAGGCAGGAAGATACCTTGAGCCCAGGTGTTTGAGACTAGCCTGGGGAACACAGTGAGAGTCTGTCTCCAAAAAAGGAAAAAAAAATGTATTACAAGATGTAGTAGAAGACAATACTAGAAAGACTGGTACAAGGTGGTGAACAGCTTTCACTGACACATTTTTCAGACATTCTTTAACAGATGACAGGAAGCCGTTGAAGGTAGCACAAAGTTGCATTAAGTTCAGCTTTTAGAGTCATGCAGAGTTTGATCTAATTCCAGTTCCCTCACATCTACCTACTCATTATTTAATCCATTCATTCAATCTATATTTTTGATAACCTATTGCGTGCCAGGTACCTTGTTAGGTGCTGAGGACTCAATGAATGACAATCCTAGCTCCTGCCCTCATGGAATTTATAGACTACTATATACATAAATTGTCTATTGTTTATTATGTACATATACTACGCATATAATAAACATTAGTCTACATGGAGTTTACAGCCAACTACATATATTATAAACCTTTCAAAGTTTCAAAGATAGGACCTATTATATAATACTTTTTGTGAGAATTGGCAATAATGCCTGTAACATATCTAGAACACATGTGCTCAATTAAGTGTGACCCTGTAGAAAAGGAATATGTTGAAAAGTTTTTTTTTTTTAATTCTGTTGAAGAAAACTTTTCAACATATTCCTTTTTTACAGGGCCACAGAAAAATTCTGTTGGAACGTCTGTAATCCCAGCACTTTGGGAGGCTGAGGTGGGTGGATCACGAGGTCAAGAGATTGAGACCATTCTGCCAAAATGGTGAAACCCCATCTCTACCAAAAATACAAAAATTAACTGGGCATGGTGGTGTGTGCCTGTAGTCCCAGCTACTCGGGAGGCTGAGGCAAGAGAATTGCCTGAACCCAGGAGGCAGAGGGTGCAGTGAGCCCCAAGACTGCACTACTGCACTCCAGCCTATGTGACAGAGCGAGACTCCATCTCAAAAAAAAAAAAAAAAAGAAAAGAAAAAGAAAACAAGAAAAAAAATTCTGTTGAAAATTGTTATGGTTGTCAATATTCAGTAATGATGTAAAAACATATTACCTTTTATTTTCCTATTTGGAATGGGAGAGGAGGGGTAAATGTGCATCATTAAGAGGACATATGCTTATGAAATGTTTAGTACCTGCTTAATATCTATATAGTTCTCCCCAAATCCCAAAACCATCAAGAGGAGAAAAGCCTATAGATAATAGGATTTCACCTAAAGCCAAATTAGTGGTTCCTTGAGGGCATTTTGCAACCTTCTCAATGTGTTTGCCTTAAAATAACTTGTTTATATACCTATTTCCCATGTTAAAATGAGGATTTGTTGTGAGAAAGATTGTATATTTCTAACCCCAATGCTTGGATTAATAAATGTTTCATTAATTAAAAAAAATAAAACTCTTCTTGTAGCTTTTTACCAAGTACTAAAATTCCTTTTAAATTTGTGTTGGCACTATGGCTCTCAGAGACACAATGAGCAGGTTTTCTGCACAGTTTTTGTGAACACAGAGTGTACAAGAACTACATTTTTGTTGCTTTAAACTGTTGAGATTTCTGAGATGTTTCCATAGCATGATGTAGTCTATCCTAATTTTATATTATAATTGGAAATTTTCCAAAGATTTTGAGATTTAGAAATGCTAAATATTTAAGTGCTTCCTGCCAATCTATCCAAAATATTTTTCTGAGATTGTCTAGAAGATATCTGCTTTAAAGTGCTAATTCATGCAAAAGAGTATTGTATAATGTAAGTTGTCAAAATGGGATATGTTAACAAAAATTCATTTTTCACTTTTTATTTTTAACCAGGTTAGCTATTGGAGTTGCATGTATGCAACTATGCATATATAGTGTCTGTCTCATTCATTATAAATTGTTAAAAATGTTTCCAGCCTAACAAAAAACACAGCATTTCAAAAACAGTTAAAATTATTTATAAAACTAAGTTATGCTAGCAAATGTAGGTATTTAACGGTAGCTCTCCTTCAAGAGTAAACTATGGAAACCCTAGAGGTAATTGACTCAGAAAAGGGAACTGCTGGTATTAAGCCTACCCTATTCTTTGCTCTTTTGACATTACTTTTTTTCTTCAGTTCCAGACAAAATTCATAAAACAAAATTTTTGTCGAAATATGAGTGGTTCATTTTTCTAACAGCCTAGAAGGGACGATCTCCTAAAGCAAAAAATAATTTTAGAAAATGCAAACTCTTATTTCCTCAGTGGTCACATGTGTGTTTCTCTCTCTTGTATTCCAGAATATTCCTCTTCGTCTCTGGATTTTAATCACACAGCCCTAGCACAGAGCTTGGTCTAGGGTGAGCACCTGACCGAGATGGACCAGTCATACAACCTCCTTACTGCTGAGATGTACCTGTTACACAGGAGTGAAGGAAAAATGAGAAGTAGACAAGGAATTGATAACATTCAAGTCACTGATGCCTGAGTTGCTGTTTCATGCCTATTGTTCTGGCAGTTTCATTATAAGAGCCAATATAGGTGGGAGCAAGATGGCCAAATAGGAACAGCTCCAGTCTCCATCTCCCAGCGCGAGGGACACAGAAGACCGGTGATTTCTGCATTTTCAACTGAGGTACTGGGGTTATCTCACTCGGGAGTGCCGGACAATCGGTGCTGGTCAGCTGCTGCAGCCCGACCAGCGAGAGCTGAGGCAGGGCGAGGCATCGCCTCACCTGGGAAGCGCAAGGGGGAAGGGAGTCCCTTTTCCTAGCCAGGGGAACTGAGACACACAACACCTGGAAAATCGGGTAACTCCCACCCCAATACTGCGCTGTAAGCACACCGGCACACCGGAGAATATATCCCACACCCTGCTGGGAGGGTCCCACGCCGGCGGAGCCTCCCTCCTTGCTAACACAGCAGTCTGCCGCAATCTAACCGCAAGGCAGCAGCGAGGCTGGGGGAGGGGCGCCCGCCATCACTGAGGCTTAAGTAGGTAAACAAAGCCGCTGGGAAGCTGGAACTGGGTGGAGCTCACAGCAGCTCAAGGAAACCTGCCTGTCTCTGTAGACTCCGCCTCTGGGGACAGGGCTCAGCTAAAGCAGCAGAGGCCTGTCCAGACGCCAACGACTCTGTCTGACAGCTTTGAAGAGAGCAGTGGATCTCCCAACACGGAGGTTGAGATCTGAGAAGGGGCAGTCTGCCTGCTCAAGTGGGTCACTGACCCCTGAGTAGCCTAACTGGGAGACATCCCCCCACTAGGGGCAGTCTGACACCCCACACCTCACAGGGTGGAGTACACCCCTGAGAGGAAGCTTCCAAAGCAAGAATCAGACAGGTACGCTCGCTGTTCAGCAATATTCTATCTTCTGCAACCTCTGCTGCTGATACCCAGGCAAACAGGGTCTGGAGTGGACCTCAAGCAATCTCCAACAGACCTATAGCTGAGGGTCCTGACTGTCAGAAGGAAAACTATCAAACAGGAAGGACACCTATACCAAAACCCCATCAGTACGTCACCATCATCAAAGACCAGAGACAGATAAAACCACAAAGATGGGGAAAAAGCAGGGCAGAAAAGCTGGAAATTCAAAAAATAAGAGCGCATCTCCTCCTGCAAAGGAGCACAGCCCATCGCCAGCAATGGATCAAATCTGGTCAGAGGATGATTTTGACGAGATGAGAGAAGAAGGCTTCAGTCCATCAAACCTCTCAGAGCTAAAGGAGGAATTACGTACCCAGCGGAAAGAAACTAAAAATCTTGAAAAAAGAGTGGAAGAATTGACAGCTAGACTAATTAATGCAGAGAAGGTCATAAACGAAATGACAGAGATGAAAACCATGACACGAGAAATATGTGACAAATGCACAAGCTTCAGTAACCGACTCGATCAACTGGAAGAAAGAGTATCAGCAATTCAGGATCACATGAATGAAATGAAGCGAGAAGAGAAACCAAAAGAAAAAAGAAGAAAAAGAAATGAACAAAGCCTGCAAGAAGTATGGGATTATGTAAAAAGACCAAATCTACGTCTGATTAGGGTGCCTGAAAGTGAGGGGAAAAATGGAACCAAATTGGAAAACACTCTACAGGATATCATCCAGGAGAACTTCCCCAACCTAGCAGGGCAGGCCAACATTCAAATTCAGAAAATACAGAGAACGCCACAAAGATACTCCTCCAGAAGAGCAACTCCAAGACACATAATTGCCAGATTCAACAAAGTTGAAATGAAGGAAAAAATCTTAAGGGCAGCCAGAGAGAAAGGTAGGTTTACCCACAAAGAGAAGCCCATCAGACTGACAGCAGATCTCTCGGCAGAAACTCTACAAGCCAGAAGAGAGTGGAGGCCAATATTCAACGTTCTTAAAGAAAAGAATTTTAAACCCAGAATTTCATATCCAGCCAAACTAAGTTTCATAAGTGAAGGAGAAATAAAATTCTTTACAGATAAGCAAATGCTTAGAGATTTTGTCACCACCAGGCCTGCCTTACAAGAGACCCTGAAGGAAGCCCTAAACATGGAAGGGAACAACCGGTACCAGCCATTGCAAAAACATGCCAAAATGTAAAGACCATCAAGCCTAGGAAGACACTGCATCAACTAATGAGCAAAATAACCAGTTAATATCATAATGGCAGGATCAAGTTCACACATAACAATATTAACCTTGAATGTAAATGGACTAAATGCTCCAATTAAAAGACACAGACTGGCAAATTGGATAAAGAGTCAAGACCCATCAGTCTGCTGTCTTCAGGAGACCCATCTCATGTGCAGAGACATACAGAGGCTCAAAATAAAGGGATGGAGGAAGATCTACCAAGCAAATGGAGAACAAAAAAAAGCAGGGGTTGCAATCCTAGTCTCTGATAAAACAGACTTTAAACCACCAAAGATCAAAAGAGACAAAGAAGGCCACTACATAATGGTAAAGGGATCAATTCAACAGGAAGAGCTAAATATCCTAAATATATATGCACCCAATACAGGAGCACCCAGATTCATAAAGCAAGTCCTTAGAGACTTACAAAGAGACTTAGACTCCCATACAATAATAATGGGAGACTTCAACACTCCACTGTCAACATTAGACAGATCAGCGAGACAGAAAGTTAACAAGGATATCCAGGAATTGAACTCATCTCTGCACCAAGCGGACCTAATAGACATCTATAGAACTCTCCAGCCCAAGTCAACAGAATATACATTCTTCTCAGCACCACATCACACTTATTCCAAAATTGACCACATAATTGGAAGTAAAGCACTCCTCAGCAAATGTAAAAGAACAGAAATTATAACAAACTGTCTCTCTGACCACAGTGCAATCAAACTAGAACTCAGGACTAAGAAACTCAATCAAAACCGCTCAACTACATGGAAACTGAACAACCTGCTCCTGAATGACTACTGGGTACATAACGAAATGAAAGCAGAAATAAAGATGTTCTTTGAAACCAATGAGAACAAAGATACAACATACCAGAATCTCTGGGACACATTTAAAGCAGTGTGTAGAGGGAAATTTATAGCACTAAATGCCCACAAGAGAAAGCAGGAAAGATCTAAAATGGACACTCTAACATCACAATTACAAGAACTAGAGAGGCAAGAGCAAACACATTCAAAAGCTAGCAGAAGGCAAGAAATAACTAAGATCAGAGCAGAACTGAAGGAGATAGAGACACAAAAAACCCTCCAAAAAATCAATGAATCCAGGAGTTGGTTTTTTGAAAAGATCAACAAAATTGACAGACTGCTAGCAAGACTAATGAAGAAGAAGAGAGAGAGGAATCAAACAGACGCAATAAAAAATGATAAAGGGGATATCACCACTGACCCCACAGAAATACAAACTACCATCAGAGAATACTATAAACACCTCTACGCAAATCAACTAGAAAATCTAGAAGAAATGGATAATTTCCTGGACACATACACTCTCCCAAGACTAAACCAGGAAGAAGTTGAATCCCTGAATAGACCAATAGCAGGCTCTGAAATTGAGGCAATAATTAATAGCCTACCCACCAAAAAAAGCCCAGGACCAGATGGATTCACAGCTGAATTCTACCAGAGGTACAAGGAGGAGCTGGTACCATTCCTTCTGAAACTATTCCAATCAATAGAAAAAGAGGGAATCCTCCCTAACTCATTTTATGAGGCCAAAGTCATCCTGATACCAAAGCCTGGCAGAGACACAACAAAAAAAGAGAATTTTAGACCAATCTCCCTGATGAACATCGATGCAAAAATCCTCAATAAAATACTGGCAAACCGGATTCAGCAGCACATCAAAAAGCTTATCCACCATGATCAAGTGGGCTTCATCCCTGGGATGCAAGGCTGGTTCAACATTGGCAAATCAATCAACGTAATCCAGCATATCAACAGAACCAAAGACAAGAACCACATGATTATCTCAATAGATGCAGAAAAGGCTTTTGACAAAATTCAACAGCCCTTCATGCTAAAAACGCTCAATAAATTCGGTATTGATGGAACATACCTCAAAATAATAAGAGCTATTTATGACAAACCCACAGCTAATATCATACTGAATGGGCAAAAACTGGAAAAGTTCCCTTTGAAAACTGGCACAAGACAGGGATGCCCTCTCTCACCACTCCTATTCAACATAGTGTTGGAAGTTCTGGCTAGGGCAATCAGGCAAGAGAAAGAAATCAAGGGTATTCAGTTAGGAAAAGAAGAAGTCAAATTGTCCCTGTTTGCAGATGACATGATTGTATATTTAGAAAACCCCATCGTCTCAGCCCAAAATCTTCTTAAGCTGATAAGCAACTTCAGCAAAGTCTCAGGATACAAAATTAATGTGCAAAAATCACAAGCATTCTTATACACCAGTAACAGACAAGCAGAGAGCCAAATCAGGAATGAACTTCCATTCACAATTGCTTCAAAGAGAATAAAATACCTAGGAATCCAACTTACAAGGGATGTAAAGGACCTCTTCAAGGAGAACTACAAACCACTGCTCAGTGAAATCAAAGAGGACACAAACAAATGGAAGAACATACCATGCTCATGGATAGGAAGAATCAATATCATGAAAATGGCCATACTGCCCAAGGTTATTTATAGATTCAATGCCATCCCCATCACGCTACCAATGAGTTTCTTCACAGAATTGGAAAAAACTGCTTTAAAGTTCATATGGAATCAAAAAAGAGCCCGCATTGCCAAGACAATCCTAAGTCAAAAGGACAAAGCTGGAGGCGTCATGCTACCTGACTTCAAACTATACTACAAAGCCACAGTAATCAAAACAGCATGGTACTGGTACCAAAACAGAGATATAGACCAATGGAACAGAACGGAGCCCTCAGAAATAATGCCACACATCTACAACCATCTGATCTTTGACAAACCTGACAAAAACAAGAAATGGGGAAAGGATTCCCTATTTAATAAATGGTGCTGGGAAAATTGGCTAGCCATAAGTAGAAAGCTGAAACTGGATCCTTTCCTTACTCCTTATACGAAGATTAATTCAAGATGGATTAGAGACTTAAATGTTAGACCTAATACCATAAAAACCCTAGAAGAAAATCTAGGTAGTACCATTCAGGACATAGGCATGTGCAAGGACTTCATGTCTAAAACACCAAAAGCAACGGCAGCAAAAGCCAAAATTGACAAATGGGATCTCATTAAACTAAAGAGCTTCTGCACAGCAAAAGAAACTACCCTCAGAGTGAACAGGCAACCTACAGAATGGGAGAAAATTTTTGCAATCTACTCATCTGACAAAGGGCTAATTTCCAGAATCTACAAAGAACTCAAACAAATATACAAGAAAAAAACAAACAACCCCATCAAAAAGTGGGCAAAGGATATGAACAGACATTTCTCAAAAGAAGACATTCATACAGCCAACAGACACATGAAAAAATGCTCATCATCACTCGCCATCAGAGAAATGCAAATCCAAACCACAATGAGATACCATCTCACACCAGTTAGAATGGCAATCATTAAAAAATCAGGAAACAACAGGTGTTGGAGAGGATGTGGAGAAATAGGAACACTTTTACACTGCTGGTGGGATTGTAAACTAGTTCAACCATTATGGAAAACAGTATGGCGATTCCTCAAGGATCTAGAACTAGATGTACCATATGACCCAGCCATCCCACTACTGGGTATATACCCAAAGCATTATAAATTATGCTACTACAAAGACACATGCACACGTATGTTTATTGCGGCACTATTCACAATAGCAAAGACTTGGAATCAACCCAAATGTCCATCAGTGACAGACTGGATTAAGAAAATGTGGCACATATACACCATGGAATACTATGCAGCCATAAAAAAGGATGAGTTTGCGTCCTTTGTAGGGACATGGATGCAGCTGGAAACCATCATTCTTAGCAAACTATCACAAGAAGAGAAAACCAAACACCGCATGTTCTCACTCTTAGGTGGGAACTGAACAATGAGTTCACTTGGACTCGGGAAGGGGAACATCACACACTGGGGCCTATCATGGGGAGGGGGGAGGGGGGAGGGATTGCATTGGGGAGTTATACCTGATATAAATGATGAATTGATGGGTGCTGACGAGTTGATGGGTGCAGCACACCAACATGGCACAAGTATACATATGTAACAAACCTGCACGTTATGCACATGTACCCTAGAACTTAAAGTATAATAAAAAAAATAAATAAATAAAAGAAAATAAAATAAAAGAGCCAATATATCCATATTTTGCCTAATTTAATTTTAGTCATCACAGCAACACTTGACAGTCGAGGCAGTCTCACATCCTAACTAGCACAACTACACAGTTTTAAAATTGACTTTTCTGTCACCCACTTATTTCACTCAATCAAAAAATTAGATGAATAAAGTGAAGCTAGTGGAATTAGACCAGTGAAATTAGCACATGTCAGAAACATCTGGATTTGATTATAAACACAGATTGCCAGAACCCTACCTACTTAATGGGTTTCTGATTCAAGGTCTGTGGTCGGGGGAGGAGGGCTGAGAATTTACATTTCTAGTAAGTTCTCAGGTATTGATGGCCCAGACTCCACATTTTGAGAACCACTAAATTTTATTAAAGTTACGATACAACACTATGCTGTCTTCCCAAAACGTAACTCCTGGAGCTCCATGCAATAATACGTAACAGGTTTTACTGCATAAAAAAAGAGGAACATTATTCAGGATACTGGATTAAATAATAACATAAAAAGACAATGTCACTGTAGGACCCCTCCAAACCTTTAGTATACTACTATGCAAATCTTTAAGAGGTGGAATATAGTACGAAATGTTTCCCAAACTTGTCTGACTTTGGAAACCCACTCTTTTATTGCAAAGTATGTCTTAGAACTAGTGTTCTATGGATTGTATAGAAAATACTCTGAAACACATAGATTTTAAGAAAGCAAATGTTTCTTAGGAACCAGTAAGGAAAGAACTTCTGAAACAGAAGTTGGAAACTGATACTGTCAAAAACTGCAGCTAAACAATGTGTTAAAAGACACATGCTAAGCTAGATGATTACTTATATATGCATATGTATAAAACTAAAGAAATTGAATTTCATAAAATGCAGGCAGTGGCATGTACAAATTTTTCAATATAAAGCTGAACACTTTACAATTGTATTATTATTCTTCCTTTCTTCTTTTAAATGACAACAGCTAGACAATTTCCAATCATTTCCAGCTTTAGTTGTACTACTCTGCTGGATAAAGGACAGGAAGCCTTTGAATTGAATCAAGAGCTTGGTTATTAGTGACACTCATAATCTGTTGTGTAGCACAGAAACACTGGAAGCACAGCAATGACCCATGTAGGAGCAAGGGCTGCCACTCTTCAATAGCTCAATTCCCTTCAACAATAAGTAGGAGCTGAGTTTAGCGCAGATGAAATCAACAGGTTGTAGAAAGAAAACAACAACAACTAAAATTTCCATTAAATCCAGTTTACCTCTCTGGACCGGGCTGCAGATAAAACAGCCAAAATAGATTTCTGGTTGTAAAAGTCTTTAAAAAAAAGAATTGTTTTAAATTGAAACATTCTTAAGGCCCTGATCTTTAAATTTGTTTAATAGTATTTTCAATAGACATTTTTGTATCTTAGATGTTAATAAGATGTTATAAGCTATGTTCCCTTCTCTTATATTGATTTAAAGAACAATAACCACATACAGAATTTTCCTCTCTTTCAATCAATGTACATATTGAAAGACTTCTCCTGGGTAAAGTGTAAGGTAAGAAACTTCCTAAAGAATTCGAAGTCTCTGGACAGAGAAACTAAATCACATCACGTAACAATTAAGTTGACCAAAAAAAAAAAAAGAGTCTTATGAATCTTGTTCTGGGGAAATCTGAGTATTTAAGATGTGGCTGAGAGAGCCTAGAGCCCTAGAGAGCACAGAAAGTCCCAGAGGGAGTCCAGTAAACCCCAGAAGCATTTGAACTTGCAACTTTTTCTTCTCACCAAAAGTGAAATAACTGTTCTCTCAGACAAGTCATGGGACAAGGTTTCATTACAAGCCATGAAGGTTTATATATACGGATTCATACCTTACATGATGTTCTGATGGTGAATCTCTAAATATGAGAAGCATCCTTAAAACTCGTTGTGCTTACCCAGAGGCTCTAGCAAGTAGAACCATCCATAAATCAAAGGAATATGCAAATTATATAAAAAGGTGAAAATTCAGCAGTTCAGTGGATTTGATGAACATTTCAAACTAGTTTTTAAACATTAAAGATTCAATACGATGGAAAAAAGCTAACATAAGAAATTTAATTTTTTACTGATAATGTTTACTTGTCAATACTTTTCCCTGCAGTGGAATTTTATCTACAAATGTGTACATTTTGAAACAATAGCTAAGAGGGATTTGTAGAAATTTAACATAGAAATTTAGACTTAATGATTAGTTATTTTAGAGCAAAGTTACATTTTTATGTATAGTTGCTAATGATACTTTCCCAGAACGGTGGAATAAAAAGGGAATTAGGTACCTTTGGAAAACCCTACGACAATATTAAAAAAAAAAAAAAAAGTGGGCTAAAATACCTAAATCTACCTCCTATGGATTCCATTTTGTCACTTGTAAAAAAAAGCAATCAGCCTAGAAGAATCCTAAGGGCCCTTACGACACTAAGAAGTTATATAGTAGTAATTATTCTAAAAAAAATTACTGGAGTAATTATGGTAGTAATTTTTTTCATCAAAATAAGTTGCAGATAATTCCACCTCAATTAGGGTAGGTCATTTCAAAATTTGGAACCTATGTTCTTAGAAACAGAGTCAATCACTGTGGATTTAAACAAAACACAGACGGGGTTACAGCATCCAAATACATTTTATCTATCGATACTTATTTATTTCTAATAGTCCTTTTTTATTATTTATAACCTATTGAACATGTCATAGTCTCTAAAATAAAATAATATTGTTTTTGAAATACATGTATTAAGTGGACTATAACAGAATTAAGAACATTATATAGTGAAATAATAGGGAGTTACAGTTCTTAAAAGATATATAAATTGAGACTTCAATGGGACACAGTATGATAATTACCAGAATAAATGTAGGACTAAATCAAATCTCTTGTCTCATCAGAAAGTACATGGGACTACAAAGACAGGAAGTAGTTACTGAACTGAATTGCTTTACGTGATTATTTCAGGTGGTAGTGAAGTGGTAGACACCATAAAGTCATTAACACTAAATCTTGCCAGAGATGACAAAATAATTTAAGATGCCACACTTCCCACCTCCAGGGCCTTCAAGGGAGGTGGGGGGACAAACAAAAACAAGCAAATATTTCGCTCTGAGTCCATATGTAAGCATATCTGTACATGCAGGCATATATAAGTAATGACTCCCAGCAAGAAGACCGCAAGCCTGTGTGCCCAGTCGTGGAAAACCGAGGTCATATTTTCAAAACGAAGACATACTGGGCAGCGGCAGGAGGCCTGACAGAGAAGCAGCACCACTTTAAAAACTGGAGGCACACGTGCTGTTGCCTCCTCCACAGTAGGACGGTTCTAGCAAGAGAATATGGGGTGGGATCGAAAACTTTGCAAAAGTCACATTATCAATGGGCAAGCACCTCTCTTTCCCTGGGTATGAGCACCTCCAAGGAATGGAAGCACAGACAGGAGACAGGAGCCCCCCTGAATATTCTAGGTCCTAGAGTCCAAAGGCTTCCTGTTTATTCTCTATTTTCCATCATCAGAACAGAAGAATGTTGTAATTAGATGTGGATATTGAACTTTAAACATTATCCCCATCTTTATCCTCTGATGGAAATGTAATTCCCACTCACTTTATTTTAATGACGTCTTTGATTTTTCAGAGAATGGAAAAGTTAGAACCTTTAACTTTTGACTAAAAGAATTATCTAGCCAAAACCACTTTACTTTGCTTTACTTTACTTTACTTTACTTTACTTTACTTTAACTTTACAGGTGAGGGCACTGATATCAAGAAAAGAAACTTTCCAGAGCCCTTTCTCGTTTCTTTCCTGTAAGTCAATGCTCTGTGATCTGTATCACTTTATTAAGATATCTTATCATACATATGCTTCATTAAAAATTAAAAACTGCTTGTTGCCACCAATATGAGATTGTATACTCCTAGATTTTTTTTAGAATTGATATTCCTCTCTTTTAAGTCCTAACAACCTAAGTTACCTAGTATATAAAATTTAAGAGATCAGAGAGGGGATCTTAACCTAATAATCTTGAGGGCACACTGATTTCCTTTGATACCTACTCACTGCAAGGGATGAAAAGTGGCTTAAACTTGGCCAAGGCAGAAGGCAGATGGACAAAGAACTTTTGGGGCTTTGGGTATAGCCTTTAGAATGATTGTTCAATCAGGAATACAGTTCCAACACTGTCCCCACAAAGATCTATAAAATATTTATTCTATGTTATGTTCTTTCTTAAAGTTAAATAAAAAGAGGTCTCTTACACAATGCCCAGAGTCCACAGGTGACAGTGGTTGAGGAAGAAGCTGGACTCAATATAAAAGTGAAGCTGAAACTCAGAGCAGGCATTGCAGGTTCGCATATAAAATCAGAGCAACACTATAAGGAAATATGTAGCCCAAGGTTATGAGACATCAGTGATTCATTTATCAAGAAAAAATGAAAAAAATAGAAATACCTTATTGAATATTATCGGTCTCAAATTTTGCAATAGATTTATGACTTTATTTTAGTAAAGAGGGTAATAACAATGTCAGTTATGATGCCATATTTTATATGTGTAAGTATGCCTATAGTTAATAGAATTCATCAGGCAGTGGGTTTGGGTATTATTTAAAACATGGGTCAGAGGGGCATTAATTCTATTCAAAGTGTCCATCTGTTGCTGCCCAACTTGCATGGAGGGTTGCATAGCAACCCATAGTACTGCATGGATATGGTTGGCCTCCCCCTGTTGCTTTTGTTTGCCCTCTGAGAGAGTTGCCCTTGATGGAGAAACAGTAGGTGTTCTTTTATTTATATATTTATTTATTTTTTTGGCTGGAGCCTGGCCTGGTGAGTGGGGGCTCATTATAGCCTGCTGAGCTATATAGCATTGTGAGGCAATATCTGACATATGAATGTAATTTATCTTCCTGGCATGATTCTTCATCCCAAACTGATCCCCAAATTCCTAGGACTGTGGAAGTACAGCAATTAAAAAGAAAATATCAGGACCTTTTACTGGTATACACAGGAAAAACACACAACAGAGCAGGCAGAGAGAAGGGTTCGGAAGTTTGACTCCATTTTGTGGCACTTAGTCAAAGTTATAATATTCAATTTCAGCATATTTCTGAGCATCTTTTTTTTCAAATCTATATACCATGAAATTTGTTAAATGAAAAGATTAGGAAATCAGATGTTCTTAAAGACCTCCTTGCAACTTGTATCGGTTCTAAATACAGTACTTACATTTTCTTGAACATTATTACATGTTTCAGCTATTCAGTAAAATTTGCAATGAATCTAAGCATCTGTAATGTTACATAAAATAAGCATTCACTTGGCTTACATTATTGCCAGTATCAGCTGTAATTTCAAGGTGGACCAAACAGCTCCTGTCTCCTCCTTGGACATCATGTATGTGACTATGGGCCACTGATAAATAAGTCTTAACAGATCATCAAGATTCAAAACTATTAATAAAGTGCTCTTGAATAAAGAAAATATTTTGAAAGAACTGATAACAGTGTATTTCTAGAGAAACTGTTACAGTGCACTAGTAGAAGAATGTAATCAGGACACCAGAATATTTTCTGTTTGTCAGTTATTATAACTCAACTTAGCTGTTTATACTGTTTTTCATGGCACAGTTTCAGAGATGCTTTTAAAAAAATCTCTGACGCATCTATTTCAACTTTAAACAATTTTAACATCTAATTCTTTCAGCTAATAATCTTTAAGCTAACTTTTAATAAAGATCTGACTGCCAAGGCAACCTTGAGCACACTTCCAATGTATTTTCTGGAGGAGGTAGCTAATATGAATAATATTCTCACCTTCATTGTTATTAAAACTCTAGTCTGCAGATGTTGGATTTCTTAGTCATATAGTCTCTGTATGACCAGAATTGCTTGTTTTCCTATGTGTCAGAGAAATTGCAAAGGCATTAAGCAGAGACAGATCTCTGATGCGGGGCTGGCTCACAATCAGATATCAGGGGAATTCCGGTATATATCTTCATTGACTTTTGGTTAGGTGGCCATATATTTCATTCTCTACACTTAGTCCCTTTTGAGAATGAATGTGGGTCTAAACACACAGAAGACCAGAACAACTGATGTAAACAAAGACATTTTTGGTAAGCAGACGTAAGGCCACACTAAATGTAGGGCAGAAGTCAGGGATACAGTTGCACAAGTAGGCACCAAGAAATGTCACATGTGAAAGTAGAAACTAGGGGGAAAATGTCATATGGTCTGTTAGCAAGAGGCTAGGGTTTCAACTTGCCAGCCTAAGTTCAAATTCTGGCTGTGTCATTAACTACCTTTGTGACTTTGATGAAAACATGAAGTTACTCTGAGATTCAGTGCATTCATCTGCAAAATGTGGTCATAGTACCTGTCCCTAAGTTGTGAAAATTAAATGAAAACATCTAATTGTAGGTGCTTAGTACAGAGCCTGGTTGTGGTAATTTCTCTAAAAATAATAGTTACGTTTCTAATTATTTATCTAAGTCTATACACATGACTTAGTCACATTTAGAGATATAAGCAAGAGTGAAGTACTGGAATGGCTTTACTAAGTCGAACCCTCTTGTTGGTCCCTTGAGCATCTTTACTGGGTCTTTGGAACATGTGACATCTTTCTTCCAGTGGAGAGCGTTGCTCTTAAAGATACCACTTATTCACAATCACTCATCTAACAATAACACAGTGTGAATAAGACAAAACAAAGAAGAATTCAGAAAGTATTCTCTTCATAACTCAGAGTCATTCTTACATTACTTACTCTTCCAGACTAAAATTATTCACCTTTAAAATGGAAATAGCAATTTATACCCACATACAGTTGTGTGAGGATTAAATAAAATAATGCATTAAAGCAAACTGCACAAGGCTTAGATGTGGAGATATTCATTAAATGGTTGCAGTAGTACCAGAAAACAAAGAGTAGCAATGAAGCTTATTTTTTTAACCTATCAACTTTCATCAGCTTCTGACTCTGCTTGTAGTTTTCTCACATTTGTTTGTAGAATTACCTCACAGAAAAATGTTCCCTCCAGGGAACACTATTAAAAAAAAAAAAAAAAAAACACTGTAAAGTGAACACAATATAGTGAAAAAAATTCTAAAACATTATCTATTTAATTTATTCCACTGTTTGTTAGGACTGCAACTAAGCTATTGGAGAAAGGTAACTAATAACTACAATACTGAGTATTTCAAAAGACTGATATTAAATAGTAAAATGTCAAACTCTATGGAACTTAAAAGAGGAACTTATACATTAATTTTTCTGAGTATTATGCAATTTTCCCATATACTTCAAAAATATACTTTAGAGGTTATATTAAATATACCTCGTATATTTTTAAACTTCTAAATTTTAATTGATTTATTCTAAAATTTATTCAAGAACTTGAAAGACTTTTTTTTTTCTCAACAATATGATTACTTACTGTTGGATATTAAATATATTCAATTAACCTCATATCCATATATTTAAAACTTCAAAACCTTCCGCTCATGTGATACAGAATATAGCAAGATCATGGAAATTTGTTTTCAATCGTATAAAAATGTTTATTTTTTAATTAGTAAAGTATTGTATGTTCAGTGTAGAAAACTTGAAAAATAGGAAATTAAAGGTTACTCCACCATACAAAAATGATATATACTTTTATATGAAAAATTGAAATTATAACTGTTTATTCTTCATACATATGCTGCTTTACTTCATTTAACAGTATTATCAAGATCTCTGCAGGGATGAGGCTGGGGAGCAACCTCGTTACCCCTTACTCACCCACAGGAGGAGAATTAAGAAGGAACAACATTCCTGCCTGGTGAGTTTGCCAAGAGTTTGACATTCACTATGCTGCATTAACCAGAAGCAGTAGCACTGCACTCAAAAAGCAATGCATTTCTCTCTTTATTCTTATCTCTTTTTCCTAATTATAAATATGTGTACATATATGGGTTTAAACATCATTTAAACTGTATCCACCCTGATTCACCATTGAAAATAGACCCCAACACCTGATTTTAATTGGGCATACTTCTCTTATTAACTACTTTCTATTACCCACATTACAGAAATAGGATTAGACCAGGAAAACTTGTTTAATTCAACACAAAGGATGCCCCAGCAGGGGGCTGAGTTGGTGAAAGACAAGAATAATTTCACTCTAAAGATTAACTGGTAGGGTAAACCCCACATGTGTAGTGTACTCCTACCTCCTAATTACAGACCAACACTCTCCCTGAGGTAGTTACCTCACCCAACTCCGGCCGGCAGTGGGAACTTGCCTAGGTTCATTCATCTGGCAAAATGCTAGCTATTCATTTGTCTACTAAAATGGTGCTGTAGAGGAAGTATAATGGTTTCTTAATTTAGGAAATAGATTTAAAAAAACACAAACATTTTATGGAAGTTGTGATTATCATGAGACAAAGTTTTGTTAAACAATGGATGGTTAAAATAGTCATTCCTTTCCGTTTAACTTTTTTTTTTGAGACTAGGTCTCAGTCTCTTGCTCAGGCTGGAGTGCAGTGGAGCCATTACGGCTCACTGAAGCCTTGATCTTCTGGGATCAGGTGATCCTCTCACCTCAGCCTCACCAGAAGAAGGTGTGCACCACCACAACCGGCTAATTTTTTGTATCTTTTGTAGAAATGGGTTTCACCATGTTGACCAGGCTGGTCTTGAACTCCTGGTTCAAGTGATTCTCTCATCTTGGCCTCCCAAAGCACTGGGATTACAGGCATGAGCCACCACACCTGGCTGTGTACCTAACTTTTAGTGAGGGTTTAGTATATGCAGACACAGGACTAAGCGAAATAGCATGTCTCTTCAATTAATCCTCTTAAAAGTCTCTTTTATTATACATGATCTACATATAGGGAAATGGAGCTTAGTAACTTGTCCAGGTCTCAAAATTAATACACAATATTAGTGATTTTAACCCAGGAAGTTCAACTCCAGAGTTCTAGCTTTTAAACTGTTTCATTCTACTACCTTCTTGTGCTAGGGCCAGCATTTGGATGACTGTTTATTCTGGCATTGATCTTTTCATAGCCTGTGACATAGATGTTATGGGGTGAAAATTACACTGATGATCAACTTATGATCTGGCTAACTGGGTTGTCTACCTAGGCATTCATAAAGAAAGGCTGATCTAAGCTCAAACAAATTTTCTTAACCACAGGATATATTTTTGCTTTATTAATTACTGAGAACAGATTAATCATTTCACACAAATCTGGGTTGTTTTGTGTAGTGATGTGTAGAAGATCCAAGCAGAAAATCCAATCAACATCATTTAAATGGCAGAGAATGAAATAGTGGCACAGGAGTGTATGAATATCCTGCTTAGCTAATGTACAATACGTATGTATGTATGTATGTAACATGTCTTTTTCTGCCTTTCTGCTTTTAATGTTTCGGATTTTATCAGTAGGTTTCAGCAATTTGACCATAAGATGCCTTGGTGTGTTTTTCTGTGTTTCTTCTGCTTGGGGTTTGTGGAGCTTCTTGGAACTCTGACTTTATAGTTTCTATTAAACTCAGACAGAGAAAGGGAGACTCTTTGAAGAGTTCTCCCTCTTTTTCTTCCTTCCTCTCTCTTGGTTATTCTGTTCTGCAAGTTCTAGATGCATTGACTTCCTCAAAAGCCCACCTATCTCTTTATCTAAATAAGACTACAAAGCTATTTATGAGAGTCTGGAAACTGTCTTTGGTAGTAAGCTGGGCAATTCTTGCACTCGCCTGGTTAATATGTCATAGCAGGGACCAAGAAACACATTTAGGAGTAATGTGGAGAATTCTAGATTGGAATAGAGATCTATAAGGATGGATAGAAGGGAACTTCTTCACACAAATATTGACCTCTGACTCAGAGTTCAATGTTCCGAAAAGAACACTCGTAACTTGTCTGGTAGTTTATTAGAATGACTCTGTGAAGCTTGGACATTATTATGGTTTATTATAAATGAAGTGAAGATAAAAGGTATAAACTAAGGTATAGAAGAACTCAAAGGGTAAAAGGCTCAATAAGGTAGAAATATTAATGTAAACAGACTATATAAGAACTGAAAAATCTACAGCCTGATAAGTTTACTGAGCACTAAGGACACTTCCTCCACTAAGACCACAAGAAGTGCACAGGAGAAAGTAGGTAGCTATTAAATTCTTTGAACAACACCATGATTGCTAACCCCTGTAAAGTCAGGTTGACTGTGGAAGATGAAGCCTAATATGAATAGAGATCATAGGATTCTGGAATTACAGAAATCATGAGGTAGCACTTAAAAGTCAGAGGAAAGGTATGTATATATATAAGCCCCTATTCTGTATTTTATATATATAAAAAATATATATTACTATATTATATATAGTATATATAATACTATGTATTATATATATAATACTATGTATATTATTGTATTATATAATACTATGTATTATAATGTATTATATATACATTATATATGTATATATATACTATGTATAGTATATATAATACTATGTATATATATAGTATATGTAATACTATGTATTATATATATGTATGTATTATATATAATACTATGTATATATAATACTATATATATGTAATACTATATATTATATATATATAATACTATGTATTACTATATTATATATAGTATATATAATACTATGTATTATATGTGTTATAAAACTATATATAGTTATATATATTATATATAATATATAAAGTTATATATATTATATATATAATATATAAAGTTATATATATTATATATATAATATATAAAGTTATATATATTATATATATA
>NC_045455.1:37709162-37718285 GCF_002776525.5 Piliocolobus tephrosceles
TATATATTATATATATAATATATAAAGTTATATATATTATATATATATATATAAAACTATATTAAGCATGAAGGCCAGAATGACCTTAAGGGTGTTTTCACTCACAGGAATCCATAGCTAAGGGATTAGACAGAATCTAGAGGCAAAATAGTGAACAGGGACCAGAGGTTTTCTCAAACTATGTAATTTTTTAAAAATAAGAACTAGCTAACAGAATTCCAATATCAACCACTAGTGTGGAAAACCATGGTCTTTTGTTAATTTTCCAAATTTAAGCAAGTTTCCAGATCCAATGTTCAATGACTGAAGGGAAAACATGGTTCCTTTGTATAAGCACCCTGCAACACCTTTGTAGGTATACATATTGAATATTCTGCTTCTTCCTCAAATTGCTGACCTAACATCATGTATCATAATAACTATACACTCGGAAAGAACAATATCTAAATTTTTAAGCAACAGTTATATTTTAACCAACAACACCTTGGTCTGAGGTGATACCAAGGGACCTGGAATGCCACTGTGATCTTCTGGTCAGAGTAGGGGCTTACAGAGGACAAATTTTAAAGTTTTGATTTAAGCTAAAAATGGGGACAATGAGTCCTGAAACTCACCCTTTGGTTAATTCCTGAATTCCTAAGTATACAATTCTGATTCTAGACCTAAAAGCTGAAAAGAATTGCCCTGACCAGTGGAATAAGGGCCACTATGATTAAAAAAAAAAAGGCAAGTGAAAGACATGAAAGTTTCTTCTCCTAGTCAAAATAGATAACCAGAAGAAAAACTGAATCCTGTGAGGAAATACAGAGGAGCATTTCCTTAACAGGCTTAAAAGATTTGAGTAGTGGTCCTTTATGATATTGTCATTCAATTCATATAGCCACCACACAAAACAGATGTATTGTGATAGATGAAAATGGACTATCATAAATTTAAAAGTAAAGCAGCTGTGGTACTAGATCAACACAGCCAATGACACTTGGTTTGCAGATGTTAATCTGGCAAAGGCATTTTTTTTTTTTTTTGAGCCACATCAATAGGGAGACAAAGAAGTTCACTTTTACATGGAAAAGATGATAGTACACATTTGCTCTCTTGATCCAGACCTACTGTTCAGCCTTCTGTCAAAATATAGTTTTCAGGAACATTAGATATCTTGAATTCCTCAGAACATCATATAGATCCACTATACTACTGGCAGAATGCTATTTGAACATGGTGAGTAGAAGGTGGTAAGTATCTTAAGGTCCTAGTATGACACATACTTGGCAGAAGTTGAAGATAAACTTGACAAAGATTCAGGGTCCTGTCACACAAGTTGAAGTTTTTGTGGTTCAGTGGTCTTAGATATTTAAGGACAGAATCTCTGTAATATTGTGAAATACATATTTGGTCTTCATCCCCATTTCCTGGCACACAGTTCCTAAAACGCTTAGAATCTCCAGATTGATGACTGTCTTTGTATGCTAATGAGGTGGCTGGTAGCTGAGGGCTCCTAGAAAACATCATAGTAGGGGCTGGCCACCAGAAAACCCAATGCTTTTAGCCCCACCTGCCAATCTCTGGAAGGGAGAGAGGGGCTGAAGGCTGAGAGATCACTGATAGACAATGATGTAGTCAGTCATGCCTATACAATGAAACTTTCATATCAACTGAAAAGGGCAGAGTTCAGGAGAACTTCCAGATAGCTAAACACATGGAGGGTCTGGTAGGGTGGTGCAGTGGAGGCGGCATGGAAGCTCCATACCCCTTCTCACATGCCATGCTTTATGCTTCTCTTACAACTGACTGAATACTCATCCGAATCCTTTGTAATATACTTTAAAATAAGTGGGCGTAAGTGTAAGTAAAGTGTTTCCCTGAGTTCTGTGAGCTGCTCTAGCAAATTATTCAAACCTGAGGAGGGAGTCACAAGAGCCTGCATTTTGTAGCTGCTCTGTCAGAAGTACAGGTCGTAACATGGGACTTGCAATTGGTATCTGATGTGGGGAGTGTGAGTCTTGTGGAACCAAATCCTCAATCTGTGAGATCTAACACTATGTACAGGAGAATAGTGTCAGAATTGAATTACAGCACATCCAGCTGGTGTCTGCTGAAGAAGTACTTGGTGTATGGGGAAATAATCCTCACACATCTGGCGTCAGAAGTGTGGTGTTGAGTGGTTTGTGAGAGTTGGAGAAACACTTTTTTCCTATCCCTAGTAGTCTCTAATATAAATCTTCTGATAAGGAAAAATAGAACATTTTCTTTGGTATGTTTGTTTTAGTTTTTGTTTTTGTTTTTGTTCTGAGAAACCTCCGTACCCATTTTCCGTAGTGGCTGCACCAATTCACGTTCCTACCAACAGTGTACAGGGTTCCCTTTTTCTCCATATCCTCACCAACATTTGTCTTTCATCTTTTTGAGAATAAGCATTGTAACAGGTGTGAGGTGATATCTTATTGTGGTTTTCATTTGCACTTCATTGATAATTAGTGATGTTGAGTACATTTTCATATATCTGTCAGCCATTTGTATGTCTTCTTTGGAGAAATGTCTATTAGTTCCTTTATCCATTTTTTAATCAGATTATTTGATTTTTTGCTGGAGTTATTTGAGTTCCTTATGGTTTGAACATTAACCCCTTATCAGATGTGGTTGACAAATATTGTCTTGCATTTCTAGGTTGTCTTTTAATTTCATTGATTATTTCCTTTGCTATGCAAAAGCTTTTTAGTTTCATATAATTCCACTCATCTATTTTTGTTTTTATTGCCGGTACTTCAGTTTCATATCCAAGAAATCATTGCCAAGGCCAATGTCAAGAAGCTTTATTCCTATATTTCTTCTTCTATTATTATTATTACTACTACCAATACAACTACTGCTGCTATTATTGCTTCCTCTCTGTCTGTCTTGTCAGTTGGTCTAGCAGTTGAACCAGAAAACATTTATTCCTACGTTTTTTTAAACCTTCATAATGCTACAGTACCAGTAGAGGATACTTAAAACATGATCAGGTTTATTTTCCTAAAATTTAACAGCTGAGTTAATAGCTCAGGCTATTTAGATTTGGTTCAAGAGTCATCACATTTACAGTAAACTTCACCTTTCACTTGGGGTAGAATAAACTGATTCTCCCTTTAGTTCAAATATGTTTGAATGCTTTATCTTTGCTATGTGCTATGCAAGGAACTTAGAGTACAGAGAAGAATCACACAAGCTCTTTGCCATCAGGGAGCTTCTAGTCTAATCTGAGGCATAGCCCAGTCCCACTGATCACAGTTGGAGAGCTATGACAGAGGTATGCCAGGGCACTGTGGGAGACTAGCAACAAGGCTGTCCAGTGCGCATGAGCAGGGGAGGCTTCCTTATGACCCTTGCACTCTAAAGTACAGCAAGACAGAAACATTATGAATGAGGACAAAGATGCTGTCTGTAGCAAGTAGGATCCATAACAATGAATACTGAGTATGTATGTGAGTATTCAACTGCAAAGAACTGCCAGATTTTGAGGAAAAGTGGGGCCATTTAATATCATTGTTAGTGGTCTTTCTCTTTCATAACATTTGTTCTCTATCCTGCTCTTTTCTAACTCCGTAAAAGACTTCTGGGTATGTTGAAGTTGTTTCTAATGTCTATTTAGTTTTGTTTTCCATACACTTGGTCAATTTTTTCTAACAAAACAAAATAGTTCTTTCCAGCTGTGATCTTAAGAAGTAGCCTCTTCCATTTGTGTCTTATGGGTAAGCCAACATTTCAAATTCAGCAGTTGAGCTAAAACTTCTACAACTTTTTCTCCTTCAGAAAACATCTTCTTCCTTTCTCACTGCTAACTCTGTTTGTTTAAAATCCTAACTATGGATTCTCATGTGCTATCATACGTAGCAAGCAGGAGGGGGAAATCTCCATCCACCTGGATTCATGCCATTTTAGTCCTTTTCTCCCAGACTGAATGGACAATTATTTAGACTTCTTTGAATTCTGCTTGATGTTGAATGAGGTCACTTACTTCACAGTTCATATAGTTGGAGAATGGTACGTGATTGTAGTCTGAGCATGAAGTACATTTGGATGGCATATATGTCAACTGAATGCAGATAGCAATAAGCATGTGTGTTCTGAAGACAAATGAGCAAATTTGTCTCCTTACTTCCTGTGGAACACAGAGCCTCCTTTGTCTTGGGTTGTCTTCCAGCAAACAAAGAAGCAACTTGGCCACATAGAGCTCACATTTTATTTATTTATTTCCCCCCTGTGGTGTTTTCAGACCAAGCTGCCCTACATGCAGGAATCATGTCTACATATTAGCAAGGCCAGACTATTGCTTGGGAAGTTCTCTTTTGACCCCTGCAACAGATTAATTGTTTGCCATAAGGAAGTCTCTTAACCTCATGGCATTTCCCTTTATGCTCTCCAAGTGGAGGATAATAACGTTGAAAATGAAAAGTGACTTGATATTCACAAATAGGAAGCATCCTTTCAATGTTTTTGTACACATGGGTTTCTTGTTACAAGAATAGTACTATTTTAATCAACCTAAAATAATCCAGGAGGGTTCTAGAACACTGCTGTCTGGATAATAAACCAATTTTTCAGTGGGTCATTATTTTGTAAAAAATATTGAAGCAAAAAATATTTTACTTCATCTGATAAGAGATGTTCATTATCTGTGGGAATATTTTGATTGCCATGCAGGAATTGGTAGATAAGTAAAAAAGCACACATATACTAGCTTAGTAGTTTAAAGGCCTCTTACTAGGTGTGAGCTGAAAGAAGTATAATGAAAAACAAAATAAAATAAAAAATATGTAAAAATAAAGCTTTTACCATTCATTTTGGTGTAAATAGAATTTATTTTATAAAAGAAAATCTTACACAGGTTAATTGACCTCTGGAACTTCAAATTTTATTTGTGTTTCAGGATAATCTCACCTTTTCAAGAAAAAATGCAATATCTACTAAGTCTTTAGTACAATATAAAGCCCCTTTTATTAAATATAAACCAGAGAGAAAATATCTAATTGACCTCCTTATATTAACACTAGTTACATTTTTTAAAAATGCATATACTGTAATATTATTGAGAAAACTTAAATCATTGAAGAATATGTTTATAAACTAAAACAAAAATTGTAGTGCATTAAAAGAAAATGAAAGAACCACCCTTCTTTCCCACTAACCTAGCCACATTGAAGCTATTTCAGTCAGCCAACAGCATTGATTCAATATCCACTAGTGCAGAGCACCGCATATGTTCTTTGAGTTCAATCAAAATAAAACATATAACTCCTGCCTTTAAAGACCTTTCTTTCTAATAAGTCTTCATTATCACAGAAGCAGTGAAGCACATTCAGAATCCACAGAGACTGCACTAAGATTTACACAATCAATAGACAGGGAAATTTAAAGAATGGGCAGCAGAGGAGAGTCCAGAATGCAGTCAGTAGTGCTAGTTTTAATCTCATCAAAGTATCACACCCCATCAACTTTTCTGGCTTCATAGCATATAATAGTACAACCTCTGTGGATATCAGAGTCAAGGACAGCTGTGAGCATAAACAGCAGCAATGAGGACCATCACATGGTCATATGGATGTGTTTATTGTTCCTGCCCTTGGGAGGCCCAGAGGAGCTGCCTATTTGGCCACCATGGGTAGAAGATCAAGAACCAGAGCGAACAGAGACACTTCCTTGTGGTGCTTTGACAGGAGGCAGAAGACAGTCTGCCTATTTCTACACTCCCAGTCTGGGGAAAGGCGAGGCTCTGTGGGTCTGTGATGACTTCCTGCCTTAGTGATTGTCCTCTCTAGGAAACTCTAACACAAAGACCCGAGTTCCAGTAAGCAAGGAAAGAAAACTAACAATCCATTCAAGGAAAAGCCATCAGAACAACAGAACTCGTGCCAGGCCAACAGAGCAATTAAAGAGTTGACAACTTGGGTAAAAAATCAATAAGAACTCTTTAGGAAATTCAAGCACAGCACTTGTGAGGCTTTGTGGAAATAAGTAATTTAATACACGAATCAAAAGAGATACGGAGAAGTGGCCCAGAATATCAAGGGGGTCAACTATGTCCAAACACAGAGGGAAAGAACATGAAGAAATGAGAATGAGGGGAAAGATAATACTTTATGAAGTCTAAGAGACCAAACATGCCAGTAAGAGAACTTCTACAAGGCAATGTAAGAACTGGGACAAAAGAGGAATGATTAAAGCCATGACAGAGAAAATGTTCTATAAATTAAATAACAAATCCCTGTAGTCTCTTGGTAGATTGAGAAGAAAAGATACACATGTAGGAAAAAAAATTTTAGAAAATATTTCTGAACCCTAAGGAGAAAGGGATAATCTTAAAATCTCCAAGTGAAACAAGTTACAATAAAAAAGAAACTGACAGACATTGAGCTTCATCAGCAACACCCGAGGGAAGAAGACAGTGAAATGACACCATCACACTACAGAGGAATTTTATTGCAAGCCACTATATCAAAATTGATTATAAATTCACTTTAAAGAAATATGCTATTGGCAAAAAAATAGATAAACATTTGTAGAAGAGCCTAGAAATTTAAAAAATAACCCTACATTCATAGGACATTTTAATATCTGACAAAGGTAGAAGTTTAGTTTGTTGAGAATGTTATGATGACACAACTGGCTACTGGTTTAAAAAGAATATAAAATTGGGTGCAGCACACCAACATGACACAGGAATACATATGTAACAAACCTGCACGTTGTGCACATGTACCTTAGAACTTAAAGTATAATTAAAAATAGAAAAATAAAAAATAAAAATAAAAATAAAGAAATCCAAAAATATTATAAAATTGTATGCTAAAATAATGTAAAATTGTTCCATTATCTTATGCTCTATTCAAAACTAAATTCCAGGTGAATAAAAGCACTAACTATTTTTAAAATTATGAATAAAATACTTGCAATTCAGATGACAGATAGTATTATTAGTATTCATAATAAAACTAACTGGAAATAAAGTGAACGTCCATCAATAGGGGAATTATATGAAAATGTATGGCTTTTATTGCAAGAATGATTATAAAGTCATTAAACATAAGTTAGAGTCATGTTAATTGACTCAAAGAGATTTTTGCTGGTCATGGAGTAAAAACAAGGAAATAAGAAATGAGTTTATACCTTCGTGCTTATAGAAATTTAAAAAGACTGATTGCATGTATTATTGGAAGGCATATAGGAAAAGGTTTGGGTGTTTGAAATTTCAAGTGTTATACTTTATTGAAAGTGTCTGGATTGAATTGAATTCAACTAGAATTCAATTCAGTCATCAAGAAACAAATGCAAGTTCCCACTCTTTCTGTCATAGACTCTATTTTACAAACAAAAGAATTAAATAGAAATAAATAACTATAGGCTACATTTAGAAAGTTTATAAAGGTGGTGTGAACTTTTGAATATAATCTTTTTGGGTTACTCATGTTCTCTCGTTCAAAAATACATGGGATATCACATTGTCCTTGTTACAGCTTTCTCATGTATATGAATAGGTAACATTAAAAATTGTGATCCAAGAGTGTATGGCATGGTTAAATCCTCCTAACTTTAGAGCACCTTAGATACTAGTCTTGTGAGCATTGTTTCTACCTGTGCCAGCATTATAGACATATTGTATCCATAAAATGATATCCATTTATTTTTAAATTTGGTTTTGTTTATTAGTCAGAAAAAACAAGGTAATGCTGCAGTAACAAAATAACCCAGCAATCTCAATAGCTCATTAAACGTAAAGTTTATTTCTTAATCCTACTGCATGTTCATCAAGGGTCTGCTTTGAGTGGTCACTCAGGAACTCTGGTTTTTGCAAGTTCCACCATCTTCATTGAACACACAGTCTCTCCATGTCATGGAACACCCAACTGCTTCATGGGAAGGTACCACGAAGATACCTTCTTCTTTTGGCAGGGGATAAGGATTTTGGATGCTTCCTCATTGGTAATTAAATTCTTTGACCTGTTTGTTCACAACTTATTGAGCAGGACTAGTTAATTTGTACCTGACTGAGGGGCTGTGAAAGAGAACTTCCCAGATGCTCAGAGGAGGTATAACTAGAATTGACTGGTCCCTTGTGTTCTCTACCAAAGTATATTTTGAGGATCTAGGGTTGTAATTGTGTTTTGTTTTGTTAAACTATAAGTCTAAGTCAGATGGTGGTAGTAGTAAAAGAGGCTACAAAAATTAATTTATTCAATAAAAAATTCTATAAAGGGAATTTAGATACCTGATAAGGTGGCTGAAAAGTAAAGAAATGGAAGATTTCATGGTGGCAGCTAAAGAAGAATTGGATGCTATTTACAGTAACAAATAAGGTATGGAATTAGGTTATAAAAACAATGTGTAGGAATTGCAAAGAAAGGACAAAAGGCAGCTAATAAAGATAAAGGAAGCAGACGAGGCTGCTATCAAAGTGATGCAGCATAACATTTCAAAATAGTACAGTGGAGAAGAAAAGCGCTGAATATGATTTCATTGCTCAGACTGACATTAAGCAACTGTGGCTGCTGCTGAGTCCTCATGTTTACGGCAAACCTCCAGTACAGTATGTACTATAATTTGGCATAACATGTTTTAAGATTTAGCTTGAAGTCAGGCAGTTAGCTACAGCCCTGAATTCTGAATAAGATATTAGTTTGTTTTTACTTGAAGTGTTGAGATCTTCCTGAAAGTCTTTTTTCTCTAAAAATATCATGGTTACAAAAGCATGACAAGAGAGTTCACATACTCTTTGAATTAACTTTAACAAATGCCATATTTTCATTTTTTAAAACAGGCATCTTCAGGCACTTCACGCTATACCCTGTTATGCATTCAATGTGTATGACCAAGAATTACCCAATGACCTCTGTCTGTAAACAGCAAAAGCCAAGAGCAGATTTCCCAGGAAAACCAGATTCTAATGGTAGATATCACCTCATTGACTATAAAGTTAGATACTATAATATAATATAATCCAAAACTTTTAAAATACATGTTTAACTTGCCACCCGCTATTAACTTATTTTCCTTAAAATGGATGGTTGGTCCTCCTTCTACTATATAATAGTATATAATATATATAATAGTAGAAGGAGGACCAACCATCCATTTTAAGGAAAATAAGATGGC
>NC_045455.1:37723285-37733676 GCF_002776525.5 Piliocolobus tephrosceles
AACCCCATCAGTACGTCACCATCATCAAAGACCAGAGACAGATAAAACCACAAAGATGGGGAAAAAGCAGGGCAGAAAAGCTGGAAATTCAAAAACTAAGAGCGCATCTCCTCCTGCAAAGGAGCACAGCCCATTGCCAGCAACAGACCAGCGCTGGTCAGAGAATGATTTTGATGAGATGAGAGAAGAAGGCTTCAGTCCTTAAATTTTAATTAATAATTTAAAAAATTCATTGAATTTGCTTTAAGTCAATGAATCTTTCACTTGATGTATGGATAACTCACATTTCTATTACTATTACTCTTATGCTTGGCCCATGTAGAATGCTACTGTCCCTTTTTTACAATAAACTTTAACAAGAACTTATACATTTTGTCATAAGGTTCAATATCCTGATGATTTTGTAGACTGTATTATGCATTTCTTCAATTAAAATGAAAATGTGGGGTAGGACTTTCTTGGGGTCTGTGGATTCTTTATGAAGCCCAGTTGCTCTAGGGAAACAGCCTAGAAAATTGTCAGGAATATTTTTAGGGGTTATTTTACTGGGGATTTTAAGAACTAATAACATCTTGAGTTATTTTTAGTTTAGGGGGATGTGGAAAGATGTGCAATTTTAAAGTATTTTGTTGTAGATTAGTATCCATAATGGAAATCTAAACTGCAGATGTAACTACAAACCCAGTGCAGTTTTTGTCTTCTGTATGTCATTGGGGGAACCAAGTTTTATACGTAGCAAACACATGGCCTCCCTGACTTCAGGATATCTTTGTTAAGGTCTCTATTAGCCCTTAATTTTGTTGAAATCTTTTTTCCTTCTTCCTCTTGAAAAGTAAGTTCCAAAATACAGTTTATTGTATCTTTCATCACTGAAAAGTTTGTTCCTTTTTCACATATGGGCAGTTCACACAAGGCAAAAATATTAAACAGTTGGTTTTAGTGTGTTGTGTAACCTTGATGTATATCAAACTAATTTGGACAAGTTTTGATCATAAACCTCAAATCATGTAATTAATAATTTGTCTGTTTATTTATGACCTAATTGCAATTCTTTTATTAATAAAAGACTATAGGAAAGGATCCCTTATTAAGTTGATGACTAGATCTACAATTCATTTTCCTTTAGTATATAAAGTATTGTACCAGAGTATTAAAAGATATGTAATATTTTATTGACTAATCTATCCTTTAAAAGGAATACATTTTGGGATGTCATCATTTCGATGTGAATCATGTGAATTTTTATAAAATCCTACTTATTATACATTTAGTGTTTCAAGAGATTCATTTAATTGCCTTTTTGCCCACATACATTATGTAGTCTCTTTGCAACTTTTTTTTTTTTTAAGATATTGAAAGAATGGTTTACGTGGAGAAACATTAGCGGATGTTAATTGTCTCCCCACCTGTATTTATGGGTGTTAGATCACTGCTTTGCTAGTTGAAAAGCTGTATTATCAGAGTAAAAGTGTATTTGTAAACTTTATGGGAACGAAAAATTAGGAACAAAACCATTTTCTTTAAAAAGAAATGGAAATGTGTAGTTTCCACTCACAGTAACATCATTCCCATTTCTTCTTTTATCTTCACCCCACCTTTATTGTGAAATTCCATGAAGTTAAAATCCCTTGAGATAGAGCATTATTTTCTCTCTACAAAATTGTTTTTTTCTATCATAATATTCAATTACTGAATATCATTATATTAGGTCTAACACATAGCTATGTTGCACATGTACCCGTTTGCATTAAAACTTGCCATTCATTTATTTGTTACCCATAATTAATGTTGTAATATAGGCACCTGAAGAATATGTGCATGTGAGTTTACTGATCTTTTGCTCTGTGTCTAACCCCCACTAAAGCAAAACCTGTCAGAAGAGTTTATAAGAAGATAGCTTATTTGATAACATGTTTTGGAAAACAGAGCTGAATAACAGAAGAGTAAAAAGTTAACATATGTTAAAGAGAATTCGGAAAAGTTAATATACATTAAAAGGAGTATTATTAAATAGGCCTCTTCTACAGGCAACAGTTTTGTTAGTCCAAAGGATGTTATCTTCTTTCCACTTCTGAGATACCTGTGCACTGAGTTCTTTCAGACAATCCAGGTAGTGGCACCTGAGAAACCCTGGGGCCTGAGTGAGACCTCAGGTGTGGGACTGAAAAGTAGATGTGGGCTTCCTGGACCTGGTTTGTAAATCACAAGAATCACATTTGAGGTCCAGGTTGTAAGATAATCCATAAGAGGCATCTCGCACTTAAGAATTATGTTAAAAATAAAACATAAAATAAATATATACATTACTGCCTTGCATTTAAAAATACATAAAAATTATTTAACACCTGCCTCACAATAAACTACTCAATAGTTACGATTTCATCTGGGCATTTGTTTTGTTTTTCACTTATAACATGTTAATTCTTTTATAATTTAGTGTACTCTCATAACTCATGAATAGTGAATATAAATGGTTTATATATTTGGCCCATTTATTCAGGATTTATGTATAAGAACTGTAAAATATACAAAATTCTACCCTGGTTGCCAACTAGCAATTTCTTGGATATTGGTATAATATCCTGAGTCAGAGTTGGAAAACAGTTTATAATTCACAGACATAAGAGTAACTAGAATTCATCATTTTTGCACTGGTTCTCTGTGCACCAGTTCCCACAAGACAATATACAGTGGCTCAGAGAGCACCTGCATGCACCGTGGTTTGCTTTATAGGAGAGGAACCCTGAGTTTAGAGAACCTGAATCTTATATTTCATAATTGGCAGTAACATTGCTTCCTTTTGCTCTAGAAAGAGACACTATCTTCAAAGACTACTTCACTTTTTTTCTGGACTATTATTTCAAGGGTGTGCAGCCAACACTGCATGCTCCATGAGGACAAGCAGGAGCCCCCACCCCTTCTGAGATGGCAGGGCAGGAGCTCCATGAATGTAGCTGGAGCCATCCTGCTACAGCTCCAGCCCCAGGCATCTCAGTGCTTTTGGGGGCCTTGGAAGTCCCCCTCCTACACCTGCAGTCTCAGAAGTGCCTGCTCCCACTGAAGACTCCAATCTCAGAACAAAGTCAGGGCTGAGCCCAGGTGCTATCTCAGTCAGGCCAGGTGTGCACACACTTGGGGCAGTGTTGGCATGCCAGTCACCTGCTGCCTTGGCCCCCTCCAGACTTAGGCCAAGTGGGTGCTGAGGACAGCCCAGCACTGGTCTGCAGGTGGCCCTTGGCATGAACAGCCTGGGCACATGAACAGCAGCAGTAGGCAGACATGCTCCCGGACAGAACGGAATGGGTCCCCAGTGAAGATCCACCTTCAAGACGGAAAGGGCCTGAAACCTGGGGCCTGGGCCTCCAGTCCCACCGTCTGGAGGAAGAACTTGTGGTGCTTTCCTGGGCCCACCCATGGCCACCCATGGGCAATCAGCATATACCTCCTCCCCTCTGAGGCCTATTAAAAACCCCAGACTCAGCCAGATTTGAAGAGAGGACAAAAGACAACAGTGACACAACCAGACGACCTGCCAGCAAGGAGAAGCCACCCACTCCAGGGCCTCCTCTCTGCTGAGAGCTGAATACTCAGTGGGATGACCTGCCTGTAGAGGAGCTTCCCACTCCAGGGTCTCCTTTCTGCTAGGAACTTAACACTTGCCAGGACACCCTGGGTGTGGAAAGGAGGGGCCCACTGTGGGTCTCCTATGAGTTGTTCTATCACTCAATAAAGCTCCTCTTCATCTTGCTCACCCTTCACTTGTATGCCTACCTCATTCTTCCTGGATGTAGGACAAGAGCTCAGCACCTGCTAAATGGAGAGGCTAAAAGAGCTATAACACAAACAAGGCTGAATCATGCTCCTTGCTGGCCACATCTGGAGTGAAGAAAAGGAGAGAAGAGCTGTAACCTTCGGGGACCCCAGACCTGGGAGCTCCCCCAGCCAGGACTGTGACTTACTTTTTGGGGTCCTGTGGTTCCTGGAGTCTCAAAGCTTCTGGGTGCCACTGCATTCCTCAGTGCCAGCTGGGGAAGCTGCTTGTGGTGAGCCTGGTTCAGCCACAGCACTGGGGAGAGCCAGCACCCATGCTGGCATCCAGTGCTGCCCTCCCTGTGGCAGCAGCCAGCTTGTCTCAACAGTGGCTGGAACACATGCTTGCTCAAACACCCTTTCCCACTCCACACCTGTTGCGCTCTTGGAGGCATGATATCCAGGTTGGCAGTACAGCCTGCTAGGCCAAGTGGGCCTAATGAGCCCAGGGGGCCCAGGCAAAACTCAGGCAAAGGTGCCATTCAGGTTTCCAGCCAGAAAAAAAACACCTCCAAAGATCCCATAACATTTTTATACAAAAGAAAATAAATGAAACAAGTGTTTGTCCCGACCCGCGGGACAGTCGAACGGGCCCTGGAAGGGGGAGTGGGAATGGAGGAGACAAGAAAACACGAGAAACGGAGATAAGACAAATAGCCTGATCAAGCCTCATTTAATAATGGTGGTGCGATGCCTTATATAGGCTGGCAGGGGAAGAGGTTGGGCCAGGGCGGTGACGGGGGCCGGGTGGGCTCAAATTACAATTGCGCATGCGCCCTGGGTTTGTAATTTTCCCGGGCGCGGGATCGCACCTGCGCATAGACTGCATATCTTTCTGGGCGCGAAAAGGTCGGCGCGCCCGGGAAAGGTTTGGGCGCCCAGGCGGAAAGGTTTGGGCGCGCGCAGGAAAGGTTTGGGCGCGCGCGGGAAAGGTTTAGGCGCGCCCGGGAACAGTTTATAATGAAGAACCCGGAAATGTGCCATTTTGTCTCCGCTTTGCGGAGATCAAGCAACAGAGGTGGGCTAACTGCGGGCCTTATGGCTCCGGACATTTTGACCAACAGACCTTCACTAAAAGACATTCTAAAGATACACTTTGGCCAAAAGAAAGTGACCAGAGATGGAGACTCTGGGCAGCCAACAGATGTAGAAGCAAATACATGTTTAAAAACTTAATAATGTTGGGGTCAGGGGTGCAAAATAGAGCCAATATACCGAACAAAAGTATCACACAGCCAGCTGGAGGTGTTTGAGTTGATGTTCAGATTCTGATTCTCATGTTATTCAAGAGAAGGGGAAAATTTAGATTAGATTTCTACTAAACCCAAAGCAAGATGAGGAAATAAGTAATAAGAAGAAAACAGAAGTTAATGAGATAGAAGATAAACATATAATAAAAAGAAGGATCAACAAAGTCAAATGTTAGTTATTTAAAAGGAATAATAAAATTCACTAACTGGTGCAAGGCTGAAGTAGAGAAAATGAAGGAGGCACAGTAAATACTGTCAGCAACAAAAAAGTGGTTTAAGCACAAATGCTGCAAAAAATAGCAATATTATAGAAACAGTGCAATTAAATTTGAAAAGAAATTGACATTTATGCAATTTGCCAAAATTGATTCAAGAAACAACAAAAAGCCTGAGCAAGTATTTAATGGTAAAATAAATTAAATGATTAGATAATTCCTTTCAGAAAAGAACACACCAGGCCCAGTTGGTTACACTAGTGAATTCTAGTAAATATTCAAACAGCAATTAATTCTAGTCTTACACAAACTATTCCTGAATACAGAAAAAAAGGAATTTCTACCCAGCTCCTCAATTAAGAAAGATGTAATAATCCAAACTCTATATTAATAAATTAAATTTTGTGACACATAGATAGAATACAGTGACAGGTTATTAGGTATTAAGTTATTAGGTATTAGGTTATCAGGAATGCATGGTTAGAAAATAATTAATGTAATTCGCTACATTAACAGATTAAAAGAGACTAATCAAATGATTTTTGACAGATACAAAAAAAGAATACATGAAAATTCAACATTCAGTTTTAGCAAACCAAGCATAGCTTAACAATTGATATCTACAATGCTAAAAAGCTTTACAGTAAATATATTTAATTGTATAACATTGAAAACATTTTCAGAGAAAAATCAATGTGCCTAGCTTCATTATTTCCATTTAACATTAAGCTAGATATCCTAGCCAGAATAGCAAAGCAAGAAAACTAAAATTTATAACATTTGGAAAGGATGAAAATATAGTCATTCTCATCTGAAAATGATATGACCATAAACATCAAAAACACAACAAATTTATAACTAAATTAGTTACTTAGAAACATGATGACTTAAGGGTTTTTTCTTATAAACATACGCAAAACCAGTCACATTCCCATACAGCAGTAATAAACAGTTAGAAATATAGTTTAATAATGGCTATAATTTACAATAACATTAAAAGCTATAATGAGGAGATGTTGGTCAAAAGATGCAAAGTTTCAGTTAGGATGAATAAGTTCTGGAGGTCTGTTGTACAGCAAGATGACTACTGTTAATAATAATACATTATATACCTGAAAACTGCTAAGGAAGAAGGTTTTAAATGTTCCCAACCCCCCAAAAGTTAAGTATGTGAAGTGATGGATATGTTGATTAGCTTAATTTAATCATTTTACAATGTATACACGTATCACAACATCACATTGTACACCATTAATACATATGTTTTACTTGTCAATTATACTTTAATAAATTAGGGAAAATAATTACAAAGTATATCATAAGAAATCTATCAAAATATTTGTAAGATCTTGATTGAATAAATAGAAAAGCTTTTAGAAAGACATTATCAAATACCAGGTTGGGTGCAGTGGCTCTTGCCTATAATCTCAGCTTCTCGAGAAGCTGATATAGGAGGAATACTTGAGAACAGGAGCTCAAAGCCAACCTAAGCAACACAGGGAGACACCTCCATCTCTAAGAATTAAAACAAATTAGCTGAACGTGGTAGGCATCCATGTGGAAATTTAAAAAATAAACATTGGTTCCAGTTGGGCTAATGACTTAAATTGTTTTATCAAAATTATAAAACTCTAAGATACAATATAGGTTAATACCTTTATGAGTTTTAGGTAGGAAACTAATTCTTAAATAGGGCAAAAAGTACAAACAATAAAGGAAAAAATGAATAAATACCATTACATTAAAAATGAGATTCAAAAAAAAATCGAAGTCACCATAAAGAGAAAAAAGACAAGCTGCAGACTGGGAGAAGATACTTACAGCACGAAAGTGATAATGTATTCTGTCAGAATACGTAGTGTCCACAAATCAATAAGAAAATGGCAAATAGCTCAATATAAAAGTGGGCAAAAGTCTTAAACAATTCTCAGAAAGAAAAATCCAAATGGCCTGTTAGCACATAAAAAGATGCCATCACTAGTGATAAAAAAAATGTAAACTCTAGCAGTAGAATTATGACATTTCACGCTCAACACACCGGTAAGTTATGAAATTGGACAGCTTCAAGGGTTCCAGAAACTATCCCCTGCCGGGAGGTACATATCTATTAGAACAGGCTAACTGCATAACAAACAAATTCAACAATAATTTAATATAGAAATGTTTGTTTTTTTACATAAACCAAAAAAGATATCCCAGTTGTCAAGTAGCAGGGACCCAATATCCTTTCATCATGTACCTCTGTTACCTCCAATATGCGGCTTCTACGCAGTGCGGCGGCTCACATCTATAATTTCCACACTGTGGGATGCTGAAGCCAGATGATACCTTTGAGACCAGGTGTTTGAGGGCACACTGGGCAACATAGTGAGACCTGATCTCCACACACACACAAAAATAATTATCTAGGTGTACCTGCAATTCCAGCTATTCAGGAGGCTGAGATGGGAGGATGGCTTGAGCTCAGGCACTTGTGGTTACAGTGAGCTATGATTGTATCACTGCACTCCAGCTACAATGACAGAGAAAGATCCTGTCTCAAATGGTAAATAAATAAATAAATAAATAAATACATACATACATAAAAAAAATATGTGACTTCTAAGACCATCCTGAGGTGGTCTCCTGTCATCCAGCAAGAAGAGGGAAAGAGTTTAAGTGAACTGTATGTGGAAGTATTTTACAGGGCAGACTGAGGCAGTCTCCACTACTGAAATACCATTGCAAAACATCTAACTATGCAGCCTCCTCTAACCAAAAGGGAGGCTACTAAACGTAGTTTACCTGTGTGCATAGGAAGAAGAGGAAACAAAGAGTTGATCTCCATCACATTGTGTAAATTCTTAGAAATACTTTCACAAAACGATTTGGCATAATCCAGTAATGTTGGAAATGTATACAACATACCACTTCCTGCTGCACATATGTGTACCAGCAGATATGAACAAACAACTGATGTAACCTTATAAAATTGTTACATATAATCTGTGATAGAAAGTAACCTACATATCCATCAACTTTAAGTGGAAACAAATTGAACATTATACTACACTGAAAATTAATAAATCCCAATTATTTTCAACAACGTGAATAAATATCAGAAGATATAAATGCATATAAAACCTATCAAAAGCATAATTTTATTTTGTAAATGTGTTTTTATTATTTTAAAGTGGATAAAAGTAAATTTCATTATTGATATGGTTTGGTTCTGTGTCCCCACCCAAATCTCATGTTGAATTGTAATTCCCAATGTTAAGACAGAGACCTGGTCGGAGGTGATTGGATCATGGTGGTAGATTTCCCCCTTGCTGTTCTTATGATAGTGAGTGAGTTTTCACAAGATCTGATGGTTTAAAAGTGTCTGGCACTTCCCACTTCTCTCTCTCTCTCTCTCTCTCCTGCTGCCATGTGAAGACCACGCTTTGCTTCCCCTTGCTCTTTCTGCCATGAATGTAAGTTTCCTGAGGCCACCTCAGCCATGCCTCCTGCACACCCTGTGGAATTGTGAGTCAATTAAATCTCTTTTCTTTATAAACTACCCAGTCTCACATAGTTCTTCATAGCAGTGTGAGAATGAACTAATACAATTATTTTGTATTTATCTTTTTAAATTGACAGATAACATCCATTTTATAAAATGATCAATATTAAAAATAAAATTTCATTCATGAATACAAATATATATGGAAAAACCGTAAAGATAAACAGGTTCAGAACAGTGATTATTTCTGAGGAAGGAAGGAAAGGGATGGGATAAGGAAAAAAACAAAGCATCTTCCACAGATAGGTAACAGTGGTGTTACTTGCCTTAAACAGGATGCTGGGCATATGGGTGCGTAGTACAACATTATTCTTTAATCTTGATATTTTACATTGCATTTTGTAAGTGTTGTTTTGCAACTACTCAAAATTTCATTTATAAAAGCATGTTTAATTAAAAAGTTATAGCTCTTAAAATTTACCTTTATTAAATCATCATATAAAGTCATTTGTAAATGCATGGTATTAGGTCCTTTCTAACTCTTCAGTGAGTATTGCATACTCTCATAGGCATCTCTGTTCTGAAGGCTAATAACTACTGTTAATTTAGTCATCATGTTTTAATTTAATGCAACTACTCATATACAAATTAGCATCTGAAGTTTTTTGCTATTAAACCTGTGTCCTTGTTGACCATGGACCTGACTTTGATTAAGATCACATCCTCATCACAGTGAGCCAAAAGCATGTGCCTTATTTCTCTCTTATTTCATATTGCTTTACTTTACTGGTAACCAGATTTTTCTCTAGAAAATCGTTTTTATGTTCCCACTATACATTTTCCTTGTTTCTCTTAATTTTAATAATTACATTGGAAAAACTCTAATTATTCTCTCCAGTACCAGAATTTTAGCAAACATAATCAATTTGAATTTTAATATATTCTGATGTCTTTGTACATTAACTACAAAATTTAATATGATGTCTTGTGTTTAATGACATGTTACTATATTATTTCTGCCATGAAATGGCATCACTTCTTCCATACAGTCTCTCATTTGTCATGGTGAAATACTTTTTCTCCAATTAATTATTAATACAATTTTAGTATGAAGAGATTCTGTTTTATACCACATGATTTTATAATAACTGTATTCTCATGAAAATAATTTCAGAAAAGTAAAACTGTTTTAGTGCATAGTAAATTATGCAGTCTTCCTAATTGCAGACACTGTTTAGAAAATATTATACTAAATGAAATTATAAACTGGTGACAATAATTTTCCAAAACAGAAAAAAAAATTAATTTCCCTACCCTTAGTTTACATATCTAAAATTACAAATATTTGATAATTCAATTTAAAACTCTTTTTTACTTATATAAACAAAAACAGGGAGGGAGTTCTGCTAATATTTTCTGGGATATTTGTGTTTATGAGAACTACTTAAATTACATTGCTAGCTTAAGATGTCCCTAAAAGAACATTATGTTGTATGGGAGGAAGGGACAGAGAGTTGTGAGAGAGGGTCAATAGATAGATGGTAGATAGATGGATAGAGGGATGGATGGATAGATAGATGATTGATAGATAGATAGATAGATAGATAGATAGATAGATAGATAGATAGATAG
>NC_045455.1:37733686-37758043 GCF_002776525.5 Piliocolobus tephrosceles
TAGATAGATAGATAGATAGATAGATAGATAGATAGATAGATAGATAGGCAGATCCTTTTCTGATTTTTGATTATAGGGGATTGACAGTTTGTGAAGGAATCTAGTGGGCTAAAGGACTTATTTGGCTATAGAAATCTCCATAATAAAGTCGATGTGTCAATTGCTTACCCCTAAATGCCAGACCTATACACAGGTGCATTGGGCTTCAAGATGGTAAAAACATAATTCTAAGGCAGAGCAACAAAAGAGGCCCAGTTAACACTGTGTCAATACCCCATTAACATCCAGAGATGGCGTTGGGGGAGCTGTAAACTTGCTTTGATCAAGGATCCCCCGCACAGCCACATCAGACTAATCCTGAAAATATATATTCATGTCTCTTAGGTGCGAGGTCAAATCGGTCTTCTAAGGACACTTCTTAACTGGACACACCCTAGAACTGCCGTAAGGTTAGCCTCTGAAACCCTGGGCAGCACAGAATACCTCAATTGGGTATAGAATATAACCAGATGGATTGTGAGGGGAAAAAAAGCCAGGGCTGACACTTCACTGCCTGTGGCCCCTATGTAGATCACTGCCTTTGAGTCACACTTGGACCCCATGTCTCCTCTTCTAGGAAAAAGCTCTATGAAGAGTGATACCAGGCTCTGGGATTTCCTCCAGAGGATACTCACCACATTCCTGTCCACCATGCTCTCCCAGATTGCTGTGAATCTCTAGCATCACCTCAGGAAAATACCATGAAATTTCTGCTTCTAGGCTAGGATGCCTTGGGAGAATGTTGGAGCTGAATTCATAGCTTGTGACATTTTCTGAGCAATGTAAATGTTCTGAAGGGATTCAGGAGCCAACACTATGACCAAAGCCCCTCGAATAAGTTGCTTTCTCTACCACTGGCCTTAGAAAATAACTCTCTGTATCCGTTGTGGATCACAGTTGTTTTAGATTAATCTTGAGAAAATGCAAAGAAAAAGCTGACCTGCCTTCAGATGCATCTTCTTGCTTTCCAGGTGATCAAGTTCTGTATGTGAGCTCTATTGAATAATTAAATAATACCATGATCTTGCCTGTCCTCACCTTGTTCCAAAACCAGAATCTCAGTCATACACACTTCTGGATAAAAAGCAGGAGATTTCAGTAGGTATATGGAGAAGGAGCAGGCGGACTAGTTACACTTAAAAAGCCTTGGGTCCCTGCATCCTTGTCCTTTCATGCTATGGTTCACGAACTCCTAACTCTTCCAAATTTCATTTTCACCCTCTCCTATGCCTCAGGGTATTGGACATATTTTCAGCAAAGGGATATTTGCATGACTCTCTGAACATGTGTCAGTGTCCTTACTGCATATTGAAAATAATTAAAATGCCTCAGAAAGGTATGGCCCAAGGCACTAACTCCCTGCTTATCACATTCACCTGCCTACCAGAGAATAGGGCAGGCTCCTCTGACTGGCCATGGAGAAAGACTGGGCTGTAATAAATGATTTTAATAAATGCAAACTACAATCAAATGTGTTAGGTTTTATGGGGTTGGCCCTTTGGGTTGATTATCCATTTATATGTTATTTTGTAAACTACGTACATAAATTTTCTAGAAGTAATGATATTATATGTACACAATCTTCATTCATCAGTGAGAGATGTCACATGACCCAGTACTTAATTTTTATGGCTCAAGAAATGCTTCAGGTTTAGATAGTGAGAAACTGAAAAATAAAATGAAATCCAGCCCTGCTTTGACCAGACTGACATTGGGCGGCAATATTTCAGTACAGTTGCTAAATGTGTATCAATTTCTTCCCCTTCCTAGATGCATCGGTAAAGGTCATTCACATTTACTCATGTACTATGCAATGTCCCCTGTGGTTTTGTGGTATTCTTTTATATAAACTGTAAGTTCTATTTATAGCTTTCTCTAATTGCAGATTCTACTGTGTTCACATTCTTTTCTACACATCTGCTATTAAATTTACAGAGTTCTTGTTCAAGTGCCCTTTTTTCTTCTAGACATTAAAAAAATGGTTGAGTTTGCACTATGGTTGGTTTTTTGGTGAATAAATCTGCCTGAAAAAGTATCTTATGAAAAGTTATATGCAAAAACCTGTATATTCCTTATAGTTGACTTGATAGGGTATTAACACTGTAGCAGTCAAACGATTTGGGTGGCTATGTCTACTTATGTTATACTTTACATAAAGTGTACAAAAGATTGTCTATATTATCGAGAGAAACTAAGACCATTCTAATTTATCTGGTTTTATTTCAAGAGAAACAGAATTGTTAATTAAATATTAGAAATGATGATTTGTCCATTTGAACTTAAATCTTGACTACAAAGATATCAAATCATCTCAAAATGGTTAGTTTCTTTTCGAGGAGCTTTTATTTCTTTGTTTTTCTGCCATTGATTAATGACATCATGAAGCAAATTTCTTATTGAAATAAATGTGATTGATAATAATGCAGAAAAATATTAAAATTAGGTTAAGTGAGTGGCAGAAAAAGTAATTCTAAGTAATATATCTGTGTTATGTTTCCACTTTTTATGCTTTGGGGTATGCATCTAAAGGAATACACACATAAATTTTATTAGTGTTAATTGCTTCAGTACCTGAGTTCCTTGGCAAGTCTGAATATCTAAGTCCAATTCTAACAAGATCATGCACTTGTTCACTTTGCAAAGGTGCACTTGGAAGATAAAATGGCAGTAACTTATTTTATCTTTAATGTTTGAGGTTACGCAATATTAATGGTTAGTTAATGGCTTAATGAGTGGGCTACAAACCATTTAAGCATGCGATGAACCTTAGCTTTTCAATGACTTTCCTAATGAAAGATCTATATGACTGCATGTCTCGTGTCACAATAGAGATAGTAGGGAAGGCACCCAATCAATTGTGATGGTAAATCAATTGATCTGTAACCCTGTTTTCATACAGTGAGAAAGATATGGAGAGAGTATTTTACTATAGCTTTATTTCTAGCTGAAGATCAATAAATAAAAGAGACAGCTTACTATTTGAAAATGTTCCCTTTTACAGTGCTTAGAGAGCCCAGGCAGGCAGATTGATGTCCTATTTCATAGATGTGTCGATTTCCTTTGTCACTTCTCCAAGATTTAAAGTTCTTCAAAATTAAATATACGATAGAGAATATCTGTGAGTCTAGCATTTATCAGTATAAGGTTCAGATTGAAGATAAAACTGTGGCTTGATTAAAAAAAAATCCTATTTGATATTATAATAGTCATGAGTATCATTTTAAAATTGCCCATCAAAGAAAAGGTTTTATTATTATCATTAGTTGATTTTTCTTTTAAAAAAAATAGAACACAAAAATTAATTGTAATACTAGTGCTGTTAACATTTGAAAATATAATAGTTTGAAATATTGTTAAGAGAATGAAAAGACAAGCCACAGACTTGGAGGAAATAATTGCATAACACATAACTGATAAAGGCCTTGTATCTAAAATATATGAACAACTCTAAAAAGTCAACAATTAAAAAAAGCACTTTATAAAGAGGCAAAAGATCTGAACACTTCACCAGAAAAGATATATATATGAACAGCAAATAAGCATATGAAAATACATTCAACATCATTAGGCATTAGAGAAATTCAAATTAAAACCCCAGTGAGATAGTATTATCCTGCTACTGAAAAGGGTAAAACTCAAAGAAATTGACAACAACAAATGCTGGGAGGATGTGAAGCAACTGAAACTCTCATAACTTCACTGGTAAAATTTCAATTGTACTGTTGCTTATAAAGTTAAACACACACTTACCATTGAACCCAGAAATCCCACTCTTATTTATTTACTTAAGAGAAATGCAAACTTATATTTAAATATGAGCTTTACATAGTGTTTATAATGGCTTTATTGATAATTGCTCCAAACAATGGTAATAATCCAAATAGGCTTTAATTGATGAAAGAATAAACAATTTTGAAAAAAATCCACGCAGTGGAATAAAGCAACAAAGAGGTAGAAGCTACTGACACAGAAAATATCTTGGCTAAATCTCAACTATATCATGCTAAATGAAAGAAGCCAGGCCCAAAAGGCTACATAATTTATTATTCACTTATATGGCATTCTTGGAAATGCAAAACAAAGGTACAAAGAACAGACCAATGGTTGGCAGGAGCTGGGAGTTGGGAGAAAGGCTAACTACTAAGGAGCATGCGAGAAATCTCGTAAATATGGAATTGTTCTATTTTCTAACTGTGGTAGTGTTTACACAACTATGTGTATTTGTCAAAACTTAACTGAATTTAAACTAAAAAGATAAATTTTATTGAAGTGTACTTTAATAAATATGAGTTGCAGCAACATAGAATAACATAATAACATGAAGAATTGTGTTATTTCAAAAACTAAATATATTAAAATTTTGACACTTTACTTGTAGATGAGATGGCTAACCTCTGTTTGGTCAAGGGCAAGGATTGACAAACTGTGGTCCGTGAGCCACGTCTGCCTCACCATATATTTTTTGTAAATAAAGTTTTATTGGAATACAGCTAAATAATTTAAAGCTGCTTTTACACTGTAATGACAGAGATAAGTATTTGTGACAGAGACCATATGGCCAACGAAACCTCAGATATTTATTTATCATCTGACCCTTTTCAGAAGAAGGTTGCTGACATCTGGTCTAGAGCTAAAATACTATACTTATTGAAATCCTCAGTCTTCCCATAAAATTTAGTATTTCCTCAAAGGTACCCATTATTTAAATAAATTTAAATAACAGAAATACCATGATTAATAAAGCCAATCAAGCTTTATGATAAGCATCCATTAAGCATCTACTATATGCCAAGCATATAAATGTGAAATAACCATTTTTGCCATCATAGAACTTAAAATTCAATTCATAAAATTGGAAATTTTTCTTAAAAACTGAAAGCTGTATATTGAGGTCAAATTTGAAGGAAGAGTTATTTTGTTGAATATTTAATGTATCCTTTCCATATCCACTGTTTATTATTTTGTTTATTTTTTATTTATTTATTTTTATTTTTATTTTTTTGAGACAGAGTCTCGCTCTGTTGCCCAGCTTGGAGTGCAGCAGCATGATCTCTGCTCACTGCTACCTCCACCTCCCAGGCTCAAGAGACTCTCCCACCTCAGTCTCCAGAGTAGCTGGGATCACAGGCATGTGCCACCATGCCCAGCCTATTTTTTTTTTTTTTTTTTTTTTTTTTAGTAGAAACAGAGTTTCACTATGTTGGCCAGGCAGGTCTCGAACTCCTGACCTCAAGGGATCCTCTCAAGTGATACTTAGCCTCCCAAAGTGCTAGGATTACAAGTGTGAGCCACAACTCTCAGCCACATATCCATTGTTTTAATTTAAAACTTGGGTCTTCAGTGGCCTCCTGGCCTGGCCACTATGCTGCCCAACCATTTCACCTTCACACTAGTTCCAGACAGCTAAAGCTAATTATGCTCCTCCTCAATGAAGTTCAACAATAAAGTTGAATTCTGGTTCTGAAATTGTTTCCAAACTCCATGTAGGTGTGGCTGTCCATGATCTGGTTGCAACTTACGTCCATACTAATTTCTTGTTCTTTCTCATATTCTACATTTCTGCCACTCTAGGTTATTCCCAGGCCTCAAACATGCAACATTTTCTTCATTGGTACATTTTCTTCTTCAACCTAGAAGATCCTTTTCCAGTCTTTTAGCCTCTGGGATGCCAATTATTTCTCATGGACAAGATCATTTGCCAAATTCTCTGTGAAGTCTTTTTGAATCTCTGTATGGCCTACTTGCTTCTTCCTGATTGTTTCCTTGGTCCTCTGTGAGGCTGTTTCTCATGTCATATTGCCTTATTAATTGCTCAATTCTGTTTCTCTGTCTTGATTACGTTGCACTGACACAAGGGACCATGTCCTGTCATTTATCATTACACTTTCTCTATTGCACGTAAGTTTGTACATTGAGTAGTAGGTATTTGATAAGTATTCCCTGAGTTGAATTTAATAAACTTCAAACTCCAGGAAAGCTATCTTTTGAAAATTCTTGTAAATAGTGATGACACATTCAAAATCCATTAACTTTATCATCTTTTGTTGCCTGTACCTCCACCTACACTAGATACCTATTTTATCTAATGGTATAAATAAAATGGTATCTACTAGTCAAAACTTCTGGTCTTTTTAATCATCCTAATATTTTTTATGTTCATTGTAGTCTTTCATTAAATTTATCTGTTTTTAAGTTTACATGGATTTATAGAGCAGACGTTGAGATACGGTTTTACTAGAGGCAGAGGAGAAATAAGCTAATAGTTTTTGAATCTAGACAGGTCAGCCATTTTCCTCTTTCTCCAGTGGGGTGTTATCTTTTTCAGCCAGTTATTTTTAGACAATATGAACATTCTTGTGTGTAAAAATCTGTGTCTGCACATGGATCGTGTCTAGAGTTACTATTCTCTGCTGTCCAGTCTTAGTCCCCACTGCCATCTGGAAAGTGTCATTGCTCACAATAGCAAACAATTGGAAACAAGCCAGGAAACTATGTAGCATTTACAAATTGGAATACTATGGAGCTGTAAAGAAGAGGTAGGGATATCTCCATATACAGAATGGGAGAGATACAAGGAGGCATTGTTAACTAGAAAAGCAAGACCAAAATAGTAGCATGCTACCTTCAGTATATGAAAACAAAGAGGGATAATATATCATAGGAACACATGTATAAAAACACTTTGGAACTAATAAAACACCTCCTTTAATTAACATTTCCTAGGGAGATGAGGAAGACTAGAAAGAACAGAGGTAAGAGCATGAGGTGTAGTACCCGTTAAAAATAAGATAATCTGGAAAAAAAATTTAAACTGAAAATTTATAGTGACATAGTTTGGATATTTGTTCCTGCCCAAATCTAATGTCAAATTGTAATCCCTAATGCTGGAGGCAGGGCCTGGTGGGAGGTGTTTGGACAATGGGGGCAAATGCCTCAAGGCTTGGTGGATGGGAGCCACCATCCACCCGCTGCCTTCTTGCTCCTGCTTCTGCCATGTTAAGTGCCTGTTCCTGTTTCACCTTCCATTATGACTATAAGTTTCCTGAGATGCCACCCAGGAAGCTGATGCCAAAGCTATGCTTCCTGTATAGCCTGCAAAACTGTGAGCCAATTAAACCGCTTTTCTTTATAAATTACCCAATCTCAAGTATTTCTTTAGCAATGCAAGAATGGCCTAATACACATAGAATTTAAGAGTTTTACTTTATATTCTTTCTCAACTTTTGTTTTAGATTCAGCGTGTATCTTCTCCCCACTCTGGTAATTCCCAGTATCTATTGTTGCCATCTTTATGTCCATGAGTACCCTATATTATAGCTTCCACTTATAATGAGAACATGCATATTTGATTTTCTGTTCCCGCATTAATTCACTTAGGATAATGGTCCTCAACTGCATTCACATTGCTGCAAAGGACATGATTTTGTTCTTTTTTATGGCTGCACTGTATTCCATGATGTATATGTATCACAATTTCTTTATCCAAACCACTGTTGATGGGCACCTAGGTTGTTTCCACGTCTTTGCTATTGTGAGTAGTGCTGCGATGAACATATCAGTGCATGTGTCTTTTGTTGACTGATTTATTTTCTTTTGGGTATATAACCAGTAATAGAATTGCTAGGTTGAATGGTAGTTCTATTTTGAGGTTTGTGAGAAACACCAAACTTCTTTCCACAGTGGTTGAACTAATTTGCATTCTCATTAACAGTGTGCAAGCATTCCTCTTTCTCCATAGTCTAACACCTGTTGTTTTTTGAATTTTAATAGCAGCCATTCTGACTGGTGTGAGATGGGATCTCACTGTGGTCTTGACTTTCATCTCTGGTGAGTAGTGATGTGGAACAGGTTTTCATCTGTTGACCACTTGTATGTCTTCTTTTGAGAAGTGTCTGTTCATGTCTTTTGCACATTTGTTAAACGGGTTATTTGTGTTTTGCTTGTTCAGTTGTTGAAGTTCCTTATAAACTGTGGATATTAGACCTTTGTCACATGCATAGTTTGGGAATATTTTCTTCCACTCTTCAGGCATTTTGTTTATTCTGTTAATAGTTTAGCTGTGAAGGAGCTCTTTAGTTTCACTAGGTCCCACTTGTCAATTTTTGTTTTCATTAAAGTTGCTTTTGAATACTTAGTTGTAATGTCTTTTCCAAGGCCAATGTCTAGAATGGCATTTTCTAGATTTTCTTTTAGGATTCTTATAGAGTGAGGTCTTATGTTTAAGATTTAAGAATCTTAGAGATTCACATTAACATGGCTTATTTAAGATGAAAATATTTTGAAGATAATCTAATAAAATATATTAATGCTTTGAGTACTTGTTATGCAAGAAGTAATGAGTAGATCATTCCATAGATTGTTGAATTAGAGGTGAGTATTTTACACAAATTTATAGCAGTCTTATTTTATATGATTCTATCTTAGACACACGTTTCAAAAATATTATATAGGGAGTTATCAGTCAGCTGCCTATTTCATTTTAACCATTAGTGAATGTAAATCTGGCCTTCTTCTGAAGCTAAAGAGCTTGAGAACTGTAGAAGGTAGAAAAACCCTTAAGATTAGGCCATGCTTTCATTTATTTCTTTATCAACACATATTGAGAAGTCCTTATAAGAAAGTTAATAATAAAGTACCATGAAAATTAAAATAAATGCTGTACCTTAAAGGATTCCCTGTTATACTAGATAACCAGATACATCTATAGCTAACTAAATACAAATGTCCCATACACTTGAAACATTTTTTAAAATGAGAGATAACAAGGTAACATGTAACATATCCAGAAAAAAATAAATTTATGATTGAAAGCAATACATCAAAGAGGTTTTCATGTCGAGTTTTGTCCACTCTGCGTCTGCAATCTTGATGCTAAGATGAAGGTGGGACATCCAATGCAGATATCAATTCCTGGAGGCTATATGGGCATAGTGATTACTGGTGCATGCTGATTGCACAGGTTTAAAGCCAGATGCCACCACTTCATAGCTAGATGAGATTGTGCATGATATTACAGAGAACAGAATGACTGAGAACAGTGCAGTAAATCAATTAGTGGATGGATATTTTATTTTAAAAAAAAGAAATTACCTGGAGATAATTTTGATAGCTATTACCTACTTCCACTTCATAAGGGTTGCACAATCCTATACTCTTTCCCTAAAAGTCTAACAGTGTTTGTTTCTCCATGTTCTCATCAATAAAATATATCAACCACTTTTTAAAAATGTATTTTCTGCCAATATAATAGGTGAGGAAAGATATCTAGTTTCATTTTGCATATATTTTATTATGACTAATGGTTCTTTTCATATTTTAATGCCATTTGCATTCCTTTTTCTATGAACTGTCTAGCTCATAAAAATGAGCACTGAACAATTCAGTTGGATTATTGGTCTATTTTATGTCAATTTACAGTAGCTCTTTACATATAATAAAGATTGACCTTTTTATCTATTATAAGTTGCAGATATGTTTCACTAATTTGACATTTGTCTTTTAACTTTCCATATGGATAAGTTTTAGTTTTGTCTTATTTTTGTCTTGGGGATATATGTTTTAGATTTACATGCCAGAAGTTGCCAATTCTTTCTTTTATGCTTCTAGATTTTGGGTTATAGTTAGAAAACTTCTTCCCAGTCCAAAATTATGAAATAATAAACCCATATTTTCTTCTAGGCCTTCTTTTTTTCACTTTTAAGTTCATGGATGTATTAGTCAGGGTTCTCTAGAGGGATAGAACTAATAGGAGATATATATATATATATATCCCAAAACTGAAGAACTTGGAGAGTCAGCTGTTCGAGGGCAGGAAGCATCCAGTGTGGGAGAAAGATGTAGGCTGGGAGGGTAGGCCCATCTCTCTTTATTTCTGCCTGCTTTATGTTCACTGGCAGCTGATTAGATTGTGCCCACTGACTCAAATGTTAATCTGTTTTGGCAACACCCTCACAGAAACACCCAGGATCAACACTTTGTATCCTTCAATCCAATCAAGTTGACACTCAGTATTAACCATCACAAGGGGTACAGGTGCAGGTTTGCTACATAGGTAGACTTGTATCCCCACGAAAATGTGGGCAAAGGGCATGAACAGACCACTTTTCAAGAGAAAACATTCATGTGGTCAACAATCATATGAAAAAAAGGTCAACATCACTGATCATAAGAGAAATGCAAATCTAAACCACAATGAGATACCATCAAACAACAGTCAGATGGCTATTACTAAAAAGTCTTCTAGTACTTTGATAGTTTCACATTTCACATTTAAATTATTTATTTCTCTGGATGTACAATGTCTTGTTTAGTTAAGGATCCAATTTCGTCTTTTTTTCTGAATGGTTACCATTTGCTCTAATGGCATTAATTATATAGACTAACCCATCTTTACTTTATTGATTGGAATTGCCACCTTTATTATAACCTAAATTGCCCTGTGTATTTGGGTTTATACATATATAACTTCACTGGTGATTTTTCATTGGTCTGTTTGTCCACTATGCATTCTAATTGAATTTTAATCTCATATTTCTCTTAATTAAAAGAAGAAATGTTAAATGATGTGGAGAACATGACTCGCATTTCAAATTAACAAGTTTGACAATTTTTGTTGCTGTTTCCAGCACTTTCTAGTTTAAACTACTGCCTAAATCTTATTTTCTAGTTTATAGTCTGGCATATATATTATTATAGATCACATTGCAATAGAGAAACATTCTTTTGGAGCTTTGAGCCCTGTATCAGCTTTAGGAATCTGTGAGCAGGTATAGGGTTTCTCTAGAGCAGATTGGTGCATAACCTCAACCTTTAGAAGTCAGATTGCTGGCCTGTAGCTGTTGCTGACAGTGCAATAGAGTCAACAATTTATTTCATGTCCTCTTATGTGTATTAAAAGGCTGGAAACATAATCTCCCCCCAGACCACTGGAGATACGGAACAAATCACACAAAATACTATCAAAACAACATAACACAACTAGCTGTACCTCTCACATTCCCAGTAAGCCCAGATTGATTGATGAATATACATTTCTAGGTAGAAGCCATATCAACTGCCTGAATGTGGGCTCATGATGACAGAAGGATGCTTTCGTCCATTTCATGATTTAATGTATTTGCTTGGAGGCTGTTCCTGGCACCATTCATTTGACTGACATAGTGCTCAAATCACATCAGTCTTACCACACTGGTACTTAGCATTACATTGTTAGCCTGATTTCAATAGAAATTATTTGATACAAAGAACTCACTATAGCATTTGCAGGCAGTGGAGAAGTGTAGGTGTTCCAACAGATGAAAGTATGATTTTTCTCTGTTTGTTCTATTAATGACAATCAAGGTTGCATTCTTAAAATAGGCCTTTAGAGGATGCCAGATAATAATTGTAGCAACCATTTGTGGATCTCCTGTCATGCACCACACCCACTTTCTTCATGAATATTGATTGAATATTGACAAAATGGTTCTGCATTGTATTGAAACTAAATTATGAATGTCTGTATTTCTTCATCTTTCTTTAAACTTCTTTGACTTGCTGGTAAGAAATACAGATTATCAACTTTGTATTAAGCATATTGCCTTCCAATTTTCTATCTTGAGAGGTAATCAAATCATCTTCAGTCTAAACAATTGGGTGTCTTAAGTGTTTTCTGAATTCAAAGGTTTTAAGAATTGGAAAGGTTTATGTTAAGTGTAAACACTAATGTCACAGTATTAAAATTTGCCACCAAACAAAAAATTGGTTTTATGTCCTCTGAGCTTTCTTATTTGAAATACCGAAAATCTAAAAGTCTCTAAGCGCTGAAGATACCGACTCATGTATTTGTCGGAGACAGAAATTGAGTAGGGGATAATCTCCTTTCCCTTTAGAATTTTACAATTTCTTGCTCCTTACTCTTTATGCTGCGTGATAAGAGTACAACTCTACCACAGCATGGGAAACTCTGTATTGTCACAATCCAGAAAGATGTACTTAAGTGTTGTGCCAGAAACAAAGCTAAATTGGTTCTCAAAAATGACTCTTACATGTATTTATTTAACCAAAATGTAAGAAGCTATTCATAGATAAACCACATTTTTTAGGACAACAAATATGGCTCCAGCTAAATATGATATAAGGAAATTAGAGTCTTAACCTGTGTTTCTGCAGCCCCTGTCCTGTTGTTAAAAATAAATAAATAACATGGATAATAAGAGATAATTGTTGTAATCTGTAAAGCATGCCTTCTGTAAAACATGGATAGAAAATCTTTCAATATTTCAGGACCGCGCTTCTCAAGTCCTTTATGATGGCTATTGTTCGTGGAAATGCCCAAGAGCAACACTCTTGGGAGTGCTCCAGGGGGAGGTAACATGGAAATAAGTAGCTAAGATCTGACTCATAAACAATGGGCTACTCAGTTGTGGCTATCTAATTTTTTAAAAGATAGTCAAAAGTCTTTACTTATATCCAGTATTAAAATGGAATTATATCACTTTCTTCCAAGATCAAGTGGAGACGTCATCATTCCCATTTTGCAGATGCATAAACAAGCTCCGAAAAGATAATAAAGGCATCCAGTGTACCATAGCTGGGAAGTGTGGCAAGTTAGATTTAAAAGCAAATCATTAGGGAATAAGAAAGGGAGTGAGTGAACAACTGAGAGATAATATAATTAAATATGAAAAGGAAATGTGTCATCTTGATAACCCAATGATGTAGCAAAATCTCCAGAAATACCTCCTAATATTTAAATATGCAGGGAAGCAGAGATTTTTCCATGCTGTAATTCTTCTTAAATTTAATCTTTATTTATAGCTCTTATTAATATGGTAGCAATATGGAAAACTAATGTTTGAGACTTCCTTCTTTTTTCTTTCTTTTAGAAAAGGAAACGCATTCAGTGTTCAGGTGACTTGTGCTAAAGATAAAAGGGTGAAAAAATAGAAGCTGTGGAAACTTCCTCATGTCTTATTGGAAATTATATTGCATCACCAAGTTTTCTGGTTTACAAAACAATAGCATAGTGAAATTATGTTTTAAATGCTGTACCAGCTAACATAATTAGCCTACTTTACAGATAGGGAATCTGAGGTCCAGAGAATGAAGTTACTCAACTAAGGTCACATAGGTATTTAATGATAGATCTAGGGTTCTGTTCAGTGTATCATGATTACAATGTCTGATTTCTTTTCCTTAATGTTGTCCATATCCTCTCATTAGGCCATTCCTCTTAGCAGCTACAAATGTGTAGATGATGTATTTCATAATTAAATGTGGTTAAACAAATTAAAATTTCCACCTAGACCAGAAGGTCCTACAAACAAATGTTTCCAATTAGCATTGTCTGTGCAGCCAGTAAAGGTGTGAAAATGGACAAGGTTAAAACTGGCATAATAGTTATTTGAAGAATGGTTAAATAGACCAAAGCTGTTGCCCTTTTGCTATCTCCCAAAACAGTGTGATTCTGTTCTCTTCTGAGCCTAGAAAATATCTAACAGTCATCGTTTTTTTGTAAAATTTATGTGCAGATTTTTACAAACTAAGATTAACAGACAATGAAGGAAGGGCTGATCTGAGTGTATGAGTATAGATATATAAAATATATGTGTCAGGGGCGGGGGGTATGTTGTTTTTCTAATCACTGACTTTTGAAAACAGAAAACTCCTTACCATCTAAAGGAATACATCCAAAATGGTGAAGTGTCAAGTGGTATGATTTGGTTGAAATGCACAAATGTTCACTGAAGACCTGATGGGTTTCCAGTTAAATACCTGAAGATATATAAGACATAGTATCTACTTTGCATTAATATTTTTGCAAGCAGGGATCCCTGACTTCTCTGCCTCTAATCATTTCAAATTAGTAAATCAGGAAATCCCAAAATCTGTTGGGAAGGACTGTTAGAAAAGGTTAGGTCCTAAAAGCATGGAACCAAGTTCTGGCTCTGCCACTTTCCCACTGTATTTCCTTGGTAAATTTTTAAAATTTCGATAAACTTCTTACCTAGAGTGACTGTATTTTTTGATCTCAGAGAAGTCCTGGCTTATACTTGTTGTCTTGGATTAATTAATAAGACCTTCCTCTTTTCCTTTCAAGAGCTTCTCATTTTCTGTGATAAATTATATGATGACATGTCAACTTCAGAATAGTTGTAAGAATTAAATGAACATATGTGGCTGTGTGTATAAAAAAAAAAACTTGACAAATGTATAAATGAAGGTTTAAAATAATAAATCCAATAAATGAATATAAGATTGATGAAGAATAAAGATTTTATTAGCATTTTAAGATATAACCTTTTCAGCATAGGCACAAGCTCTTTCCAAATCTTGGATTAATTTTTCATAGTATGAACATATGGCAAGTGTTTTTCCTAATATCATTACGTGGCAGAAATAGATCCCATATCCAAATAAATATATTTCATGGATCCAGTGACATTAATTTACTTTTTATTTACTTTGAAGTCATTGGGATACAAAGAAATATAACATTGTAAATTCAAATGTTTTCTTTGCAAACCAAAGGGCTTTGTGATCACTTATTTCTTTCTCTTCCACCAGAAGATGAGTAGCATGTAATATTCTCTCTGAATCATATATGAAAAAGCACAGGCCTCACTTCTCAAATGGCAGAGCCCTAGAGGATTATTCCACTAGAATAACCACTTGCGAAAATATCTCTACAAGATAATGCAACTTGAAAAAGAAGACCCAAGGTGACCCCTTAATTACTAACATTAGAACTCAAAGCTCTTGGAGATCTAGGGGTTTTTCACTTTACTACTTAGCTAAATAGGTTAAGATTATAGAATAACCTAAACAAACTCAGTATTGACATGGTTTGTGGAATATGGAAAAATATTTTCCAAATTATTAAGTGGCAGCCTTAAAGGATCCACTAAGACAAAAGGCAAAATGGACCCCTCATCCTCTGACCTGTGCAGCAATAAGCTAGGTTTATGGCTTGCCTGCTCACCTCAGGAAGTGGTAATAGCAGCCATTATTTTCTGTAGAAGCAATGTCTGTAACCATGTCATCCTCTGATAAATCATACCAATTGCATCTTATTATCACACCGATGGCTCAATTAACTCACATCACCACTCAATTTATCAAATTAAAAAGGAAGGGTTTTGTGTGTTCTAATAATTGTTTCATTAACATAAAGCTAGTTAAGAACCAAGAAGCTTCAGATCCAGATTCATAATGTCTTTATGCAGTTTTGTTTTGATTTTGCTCTGATAGTTGTACACTGACACATCTTGTGTTCTATTAGTTGTCATTATTATTCTTTCATTAACATACATATGGCTATCGAATGTGGCAGGTTTTCACAGAAGACAAACACAATACTACAGAACAAAATGGTGACCATAATTTTGAAGATCTGGGCATGTTTTTAAGCATTATAAAAGCTTTAAAATAAGCACTGTCATCAGTTCAGTATGGAAGTGGTGTCCTAACGAAAGAGATACGTTAAATGAATATATTCAATGAGTTTTAAGATTAGAGAGTAGGGAATTTCAGAGTAAATTTTAAATGATTCTTAGAACTTTTCATCTAACTAGAACAGAAATTTCTGTTGTTTTATATAAAAAAATCTGGTGAAATATATATTTCAGAGGGATTGCCCAGTGAAAATTAATTTTGGCAATTTTAAGTCAGATAGTTAGAGAATGTCAGCCCTACTTTAATCATTTCACAGCAACTTCTTCCAAGTAGAGTTGTACAATCATGTGTTTAAATTAAACTGATCACTACACACTAATAATAATTAATGTTATATTGTCCCGTGCATATCAATTGTCACAACTCTTTCACATTATTTTATCCTTACAGCAACTACATAAGTTAAATATGATCCTTCCCATCTTACAGTAGGAACCAAGGTTCACAGGCGTTACATCACTCAAGTTGAGTCATCATTGTATGTGTCCATGCCAAGGCTAAAGTATAGATGGTCTAGTTAAAAGACACCAGCCTTGAAATCAGAAAATCAGCTTCACTGTTTATTAATTGAGATAGCATAATTTAGTTAAAATCTGATTTCCATGTTTCTCATCTCAAAGTGAGGCTTCTACCACCCAACATAATGAGTGTGTTAAATAAAATGTGTGAGTAAAAGCACTTGGCACATTGCATACACCCTCAAAAAATATCCTTTATGTCTCCTGGTGTGATGCCTTACTGCCTTCATTTACTTAAACACTGTCAAATGGAGGTGGCCATGTGGGTCATGTTTCTGGTAACACCTACAACTGATTCTATGCTGGTCTCTTTTCATCCTAATCCATTCCTCTGTTTATGACAGTGGTGATCACTGAGAATGGCACTTCGACTCTCTCTACTTGCATAACCATAAACCCAGGATTCTTCATACAGAATTTATCTCATTCTTACCCTATTGGTTGTTACTTAGACTTTCTATTCTCTAATCAGGCCATATCTTCACATAATTCGGAAGTTTTAAAACAGCTTTTATGTCTTTTTTATTTAATTCTCACAACAGCCCAAGAATATAGGTATCCCTTCTCTCAGTTTGGACTAACTTTACCACTATTATCATAGTCTTAGAGACTCAATCCCTGCTCTCAGTTTGGACTAATTTTATTATTATTACCATAGTCTCAGAGACTCAGAATATTCATGCATTTTCACCTCTTCCCTATCTGGTTATCTGAATCCATGTCCTGCCAGTTTCAGCTTTGAATTGTCTTTCACAGTTTATTCTTTCTTTATATTTCCACTTTCCCTACTTTATTTTAGGCCGTTTGGTTACATAGCTGGACTGCTTTAAAAAAAAAATCTTTTCGATTTGTCATTCTGCCTCCAATAACTCCCTGTATCAACCTCTTCATGTTTATTCCTAGGTAAACCTTCTAAAATAGTACTTCAGTCATGTCATCCCTATGCTCAGGGCCTGAGGGAATCTTCCTGTTGCTTTCAAGACCAAGCCTAAATTCTTTAGCACAACATCAAAGGTCTGTCCTCATTTTTGTAATTTCATCTCCCCGTGTGTCCATATCAAATAGGTCTACTGTTATTTCCAAGAAATATTTTGCAGTTGTGTAACTCTGGAATTTTATTCTCCTCATATTTCCTCTTATATGTACTTTGCTTCTTCTCTCACACTTTTTTACACTTTTTTTTTTTTTTTTGAGAGAGAGGGTCTTGCTCTGTTGCCCAGGCTGGAGTGCAGTGGTGCAATCTCAGCTCACTGCAGCCTCCACCTCTCAAGTAGCTGGGGCTACAGGCGTGCACCACCATGACCGGCTAAATTTTGTATTTTTAGTAGAGATGGAGTTTCACCATGTTGTCCAGGCTGATCTCGAACTCCTGACTTCAAGTGTTCCTCCTGCCTCGGCCTCCCAAAGTGCTGGGATTATAGGTATGAGCCATGACAACTGGACCTTCTCCCACACTTTCTAAAAGCAACTTGTTCTTCCAAGTCTTATGGAGATTCCATGTCTTCCATGAAGTCTTAACTAACCAAAAGTGTTTATCTCCTCACCAGTTCAACTCATCTACATAATTGGTTCTGTGGACTATGCATACTTCTGGAGGCACATTGTTCATCTCTCTCTCATGCCTTAAACTGGACTTTCTGAAACCCCGTCTTTGGCTCCTCATAGAATTAGCTTTTACATATACCTGCAGAGCTATCCTTACTCTGTAGGTCCTATGCTGGGGGGGAAAAAAGAAAGAAAAATCTATTGAATTTTGTATCCTCTCCAGATTCTGAACTAAAATGAAGGGGAACACAACCTAAACTAACATCTTGGGCCACAGATTAATTAAAAATCTATTTTCCAGATAACAGGAACCATCTAGGCTCATGAAATCTTTCAGCTTTCTGACATAGCTGGAAACGTTTTTATTCATTTTAATTTTATAATTATCAAATGAAAAGTAAGAAAAACTCTCTACTTTTGTTAAGACCTGACACTGGAATCATACAGCTGGTAGCAAACTTAGTTATCACCTAATCCAAACCTTAATAAAATCTATTACTCTTCTAAACATGAGACTTCTGTGATTCAGAAACACTGCTATTAAATACGGAAACACAAACTACATAAGCTAGATTCTATTTTAGCAGAATAAAAACTGACATCGTATCTATTTTTTCATTTTGCCCTGTTTTCTTTCGTTTGCCTCCCACTTATCCACTTCCTTCTTTCCTCAACTCTCACACCTGTAATCCCAGCATTTAGGAGGCCGAGGCAGGCGGATCATGAGGTCAGGAGTTTGAGACCAACCTGGACAACATGGTGAAACCCTGTCTCTATTAAAAATACAAAAATTAGCTGGGTGTGGTGGTACACACCTGTAATCCTAGCTACTTGGGAGGCTGAGGCAAGAGAATTGCTTGAACCCGGGAGGCAGAGGTTGCAGTGAGCCGAGATCACACCACTGCTACACTCCAGCTTGGGCAACAAAGCAAGACTCTGTCTCAAAAAAGAAAAACAACAACAACAACAACAACAACAAAAAAAAAAACTCTAAGGACTGTGAGTTTCATTAATCTCAAACTCCCATACTAACTATCACATAGAATGTCCCCATGAAAACATGCAAATTAAATTGCAAACAACAATGCATCTAGCTAAACAAATAAAGAAGAGATGCTCAATGTATGCATCTTCAAAATGAAAGAAGATTATAAGCATGAGCCACCATACCCAGCCTATGCCGTAATTGAAAGTAAGGTACTCTCAATTAATGTATAGGCTGGATAAGACTGGGTATGGTGGCTCATGCTTGTAATCCCAACACTTTGAGAGGCTGAGGCAGGTGAATTACTTGAGCCCAGCAGTTTGAGATCAACCTTGGCAACACAGTGAAACCTTGTCTCCACCAAAAAAAAAAAAAAAAAAAATACAAAATGTAGCCAGGTGTGGTGGTGCATGCCTGTAGTTTCAGCTACTTGGATGGCTGAGGTGGGAGCATCTCTTGAACCTAGAAAGTCCAGGCTACAGTGAGTGGAGATCCTACCACTGCACCCCAGCCTGGGTGGCAAAGTGAGACCCTGACTCTAAAATAAAATGAAAGAAGGTATAACTCCCTTACAAAGGACAAAAAATCAAATTGTTATTTCTATCATGTGAACTCTAATTATAAGAGGGAATAATTAACATCGGGATCTGTTACCAGTCTTTTAATTTGTGGCAGAAATTAGCCTAACACTCAGCACTGTCTAGTTTACTTAGTAATAATGTCAGATGGTTTGACAGCAGTGCAGCTATTCACAAGTAAAAGAGAGAAGAGTCAACGTCATTACCTAGTCAGTTTGAGAAAAGACTCGTAATTTTATGTCACTTAGTTCTCATCTCTATCTTGAGCCGTAAAAGAACCCTTGTTAACTATGACGAAAGTGGTTGATGATCTCAGACAAGGCCTATCAGGTGAATCCTGACGCTTCTACATTCACTGACTTGCTTCTTCAAGGGCCACTGCTGAATCAAATACTTGGTGGGAATATTTCCAGTAGCTCTATCAAGATCATTTTAAGAATAATTTTAAGCCTGTATGTTAGATACTATTTTGACAAGTTGCTACAGCTTTGCTGTTACCCTGACTGTGCTATTTTCTTCGCATCTCTCAAGTAAAAAATCACCAGAGATCTAACCAGTGATTTAGCGTTCGTGTGTGCAGGAGAGAGGCTTGAATGGTTCATTAACGTAGGCTGATTCCCACTCCTGCTGCCTTTGATTCTGATTTTCATATAAGCTTCCTATCTGTGTGACTGCCACGGGCATAACCTGAGCACAGAGCTGGCAGCTGAGAAACCAGAAAGTTATTTTTCAATCATGTATAGAAAGCCTCATTATTTAGACCAAAATTATAATAATAATAAATGTAACTTCTTCATATCACCCAAGTGACTGTCTTGAGTGTGTTGTTTATAAGTCATGGTCAGCCTGTAAAGATCTCTCTGGTTAGGTATGAAATTAAAAGTGATTTTGTGTTAAGATCCCTTTTATACATTTATATTAAAATTCTTTTTCCAGAAGAGCTAACAATTATTTTGTATGATCAATAGAGAATTGCAACAGTTTTTGTTGTGTTGACACTGAATGACTTATGATGCTGAAAAACTAGTGAGGAAACAAAATAAGATGGGCAAAGCAGGGCAATCTGGATTTTATGTATCAAAAACACTTGATGGTATGAGTCTTCCCAGAGAAGCAGTGGCTAGCTTAGTGGATAAACCAAGAAATAATGAAAAGGAATAGTGTCATAAAAGATGCTTTTAAAATCCATTTGTATCTTGTCCTCAATGGCAAAGTACTGCTTGGAGTATTTTTGTTTTGTTTTATTTTTTAACAGAAGGGATCAAAAGGTATCTTTTTGTAGTAGCTCAGTGAGGTACCTCAGAAAAGTTGGAAATGAGCCTAAGGCACCAACACTTGCCCAAAAGTCCTCGGTCTAACAGCACAAGAGGGGTTCCCACTAGGCCCAGCACTCATGAGATTTGCATTAGATCTCTGGGCTTTAAGGTGGTTCACAGCAAAACACACAGGCAGCAAAAGATAGAGGCACTGATACACTCTCACATTTCAGTGCTAATTAGATAAAAAAGGGAAGGGCAGGGCATGCACCCTGGTGTCCTGGAACAGACAAAGAACATTAGTGAAATCTGAATAAATGCTGCAATTTAGCTAATAGTATTTTACCAAAGTTAATTTCTTAGTTTTGACAAATGTACCATGTTGACATGAGAAGAAGCTGGATGGAGTATTAATGAGAACTCTCGTACTATCTTTGCAACTTTTCTCTTAATCTAAAATTATTCCAAATTAAAATGGTAACAAAAGAGAGCAAGAACAGTAGTTCTTGATTCCTCTTCAGCTATTGGGTTGTTGTTATAGGAGACAGGTAAGAGCTATGATGCAGTTATCACTCAGTAACATATCCCATCAGCACATACAGAAATTATAATACCAGTAATTTATATAACTGAAAAAGTAAAAGACAATTGGCTATCATTAGGCTGATTCACACAACTACTCACAATAGAGTTTCATTTTCCTATAACACTCTAACCCTATCATTTTGTCTGAAAAAGATAAGCTCTATGTTCTAGGTCACAATTAATTAAATTAATTAAGAGTCCATATTTTATACGAGCCATTATTCAGAACGTGCATAGGTTCTGCAACTATTTACAAATTAGGAAAAATATAAAATTGACCCTATATGCAACCATTAAATAGAGACGTAATGTTTAGAACATTCAGATTCAACAAAAAAAAGAACAACTTCCAGAGAAAGATTGAAACTGTCCTGAATTATTCTGTCGTCCAGATCTGCTTTATCATTGCTAGCTGGGAGATTTTTGCGGACTTCTTAACTGCCCTATGCTTCTGTTTCCCTACCAAAAAAAAAATGGAGCTGCTAATAGGATCTGGGTCCAAAGTTTGACCCAAAAAAAGTGAGATAACGTAGGCACATTCTTGACAAAGTAAGCATTCTGTCACTTTTTATTAGGGTTTCAACATCACTTGGAATCCCAGGGCTCTTCACACAAAGGCTGCCTGTAAAAGCAGACAGTACTTGGCCAGGTGTGGTGGTTCACACCTATGATCTCAACACATTCGGAGGTCAAGGCGGGAGGATTGCTGGACACCAGGAGTTCCAGACATGCCTGGGCAACAAAGAGAGAGCCCCAGCTCTACAAAAAAATAGAAATAATTGGCTGGTCATGGTGGTGCATGTCTGTAGTCCCAGTTACTCCGGAGGCTGAGCTGGGAGGATAGCTTGAGCCTGTGAGATCGAGGCTGCAGTGAGCTGTCATCATGCCATCGTACTCTAGTCTGACAGAGTACGGTGTCTCACAATACTTTTTTAAAAGTAGACAGTACACGTACACAGATGGGCACTGGTCTAAACTTCAGGCCCTGAACTACTCTGTGTATCTTCTAACTAGCACAAAACTGCTGATAAATAGGATTGCTGCACGAAGCAAGCCAATACAGTGGGCAGATGTTAGATGAGTCCAAATTACAGCTGAACAAAAGTTAGGATATATTTGAATGCTGAGTCCTTCATATTTTTTCATATTTGTCCCAATCTTGTGGTACTTTGTAAAACTAATGGTTGCTGACAATGCAATGAATAATTTGCCAGTGTAAACTTAAGCTGCAAACTGAATGGATAATCTGTCCACTTTCTGTTACTTGGGTTGGGCTGATGTGCCAAAATAGAATATGGAATTTGTAGATAATATATTCAGAATTTAAAATTTTAAGATAAAGAGACGATGCCAGTATTCTGCTTGGGACATTAAACAGTAGGTGTTTGACTTTCTGGATGGGTGGACATACGCTGCTTGGGAGGTCACCACTTCCACAACTAGAGCCTTCAGAGGCATCCCTAACCTCCAGGGGCAGCATCACAAGAGTTTTACGTGCTAATTGGCAGACTCTATGAGGTCACTCCCTGAAGCACCACTTCCTTGTGGAATGTAGAGACAGTGTGCCAGGATCAGCCAGACCACCTGTGGGCGGGGGAGGAACAGTACTGGGGGGAAATGTGGCGGCACCAGCTCTTAGAGCCCTCTCTTTCCCATCCTGTTTGTAGCTGGAATGCACAGCCTTAACACACTATTCTGCTTAATCAATTCTGCCATCTAGTGGCTACTTTCCATCCTACTACTTTTCCTTTCCAGTTTTCCGTGTCTGATACAATCCAGGCACAGATAAGAATGCTGAGTCTGGGATGACAGTTGGTTGTGGGTGGGGAAGAGGGGGAGGGAAATTGTAACCCTCCCATAAGAAAAGTAATCATTGGAAGAAAAACAGGAGAGGTTCTTGGGGCCTTACCTCCAGAAAACCAAGCAGACAGGAGTCATGCTGGGCTATGTGGCTTCAGATCAGCAGAGAGAACAGCAGGCTCAGAGACTACATGTTAAGCGAAAATCCAAAAATCTTCAAAGACCTTCCAACGCCAAAAATCTGTGATGAAAATCCCTCTGGGTCTCAACCACCTTTGAAGGCAGCCTCTTGTTAGCCCTGCCCCCTCCTTTCTCTGAGAGCTGTGTGTGCCCCTCCTCTGGGCCCCAAGCTTTTTTTTTTTTTGAAGAAAAAGAAAGATTATTTGTACTCCTGCAGACATATAGGGGAGAGATGTGATTACTTATAGCTCAAAACCCTTTGCCTTTGAATGCAATTTACTTACCTTGTGTCTACAAACTGATATTAATGGATTACCATATATCTTAATCATCAAATTAAGATAATGCACTAATAAAGATATCATCTGATAACTGAGACTGCTGCATGTTTCATATTGCCATCAGAGAGTAAGTGTAGAAGTCTTTGGGATGCAATACTGAGTGAGGAAGTAATTATTTCCATGATTGCTGCTGCTCTTCCAGAACACTGATTTAAAGAAACAAAAAACAAGCAGTGAAACGTTTATTTGAAGATAAAAATAAAATTGTGTTATGTACCAGTATATTAGGATTTCCCACAGCATTTCAAACAAACCTGGAATTCAACAGAAATTTTATATATTTGTGTTACCACTGACCCGAGAGCAACCTGAAACTTTCCCCAAGAATCAGTATGTTGAATGCTGCCAAACAGAAACCTTTGCAACATTTTTCTTGTTATAAAATAAATGCCAGTTATTGGTGAAACATTCAAGAGACGAGAGAAAAGTATAAATTAAAAATGATAGTCAAAAAAAAGTCACTTTCGCTCCTTCGACTTAAATATTGTTGACACATATATATTTTATACTAACCATTTGATTGTCTTAGTACTGAGGTAGTTCTTTTTGTTTCTACTGACTTTCCCTTATGTTATCATTTCCTTATGTAGTTTATAATTTTTATCGTGAGCTCATCTTAAGTTGGTATTTTATTATTGTTGTTGTTTTATATGATTGTCTCCCCCGAGGGGTTCTTGTGTGCCCTCTTCTTATGGAATAGTCCCTATATTTGCTTTCCCAGAATGCCCCAGAGACTTTGCTGGTTTCAGATATTCCATTAGTTTTTCTGCTCAGGAATCATATACAACATGGATGTAAAAATTTGGACTTCAGAATTGAGGTTTTGATTTCTCCTGGGAGGTATATTTATTTGCCTAGAGAAAAGCTTTCTTAGCTTTTCCCAGAGCTGTTCTTTAAGAAAGAACCTTTAAGAAAAGGGCAATCCCGGGAGGTGGAGGTTGCGGTGAGCCAAGATTGTGCCATTGCACTCCAGCCTAGGCAACAAAGAGTGAAACTTCATCTAAAAAAAGAAGAAAGAAAGAGAAGGAAGGAAGGGAGGGAGGGAGGGAGGAAGGAAGGAAGGAAGGAAGGAAGGAAGGAAGGAAGGAAGGAAGG
>NC_045455.1:37758053-37780217 GCF_002776525.5 Piliocolobus tephrosceles
AGGAAGGAAGGAAGGAAGGAAGGAAGGAAGGAAGGAAGGAAGGAAGGAAGGAAGGAAAGGAAAGGAAAGGAAAGGAAAGGAAAGAAAAGGGGCAACCCTTCCAGGCCTAACTATGTCTCAGGCCTCATGGCATGGTTACCCTGTTGGACGTATATTTGATTATCAATATCCCAAGAACCAGAGCCCTAATTCATATGCTTATACTCTGCCTATGGTTAACCTTCTTGACTCTGCAACTAGACATTTTCCTTCTAACTCATCTTTAGATTTTTACTAAAGCAATATTGTTTTATTGTATATAGCATTTCACAAGTTTTAGTGGAAAGTGGCTCACACTAGCTCAGTATACCATATTGCTGGAACTCAAGTATTTTCCTGTCTATGTATACTGTTTCATATAGTTGAAATAGTATGCCACATCCTCACACCAAATTCTCACTAAATTAGAGTAAAAAATAAGTTCTGTCATTCAACCCCTTCAAAGCTTCCAGGGTTAAACTCCTGCTCCATCTGTTCTTTTACTTAGAGACAACCAGCACTACCATCTGTTTTGAACATGTTTTATAGTAAGTGTTGTGGTCACTGAAAATTTATATTTATTAAGAATTATTATGGTATAAAAGTACCAAAATGTAGAAATAACTCACTTAACATTCTTACAGCAAGGCACTCACTATGCAGTTGTAGAGAGTTGTAGAGTATTATATTAAAATCCATGAACTCAATATTTTAGATCTGAAAACTACCTTAGAAACCATTTACAATAACCAACTCTTATAACTGAGAAAAGTAGGCCCTACGAGTTCAAGAACAACGTCCTAAGGTCTCTGCAAAACCTCTACCAAAATGGCACCAAGGCACTGTGTACTGTTCAGAATCAACTCAACACTCCAAAGTAAAATAAGTATCCAGATAATCTCCTTATTAAACTTATTAATAAATCTTAAGGTGACTATCTGGAATGAACAGTTATTAGCTGGGCAGAGTGACGCATGCCTATACTCCTAGCACTTTGGGAGGTCGAGGTAGGAGGATGACTTGAGCCCAGGAGTTCAAGATCAGCCTGGGCAACGTGGCGAGACCTTGTCTCTACAAAAAATAAAAATAAAAATTTTAGCTGGGCATGGTGGTGTGCACCTGTAGTCCTAGCTACTCCTGAGGCTAGGTGGAACGATCCTTTGAGTCCAGGAGTTTAAGGCCACAGTGAGCCATGATTGAACCACTGCACTCCAGCCTGGGTGACAAAACAGAACCCTGTCTCTAAAAAAAAAAAAAAAAAAATTGTCTATGTAACTTATAACACTTTGCATTTTAATTTTGTAATATGTTAGAGTCCACTTACATTGTCAGTAGTTCTAACAGTTTCATAATTTACTTTTAAAATTTCAACATAATTAATGGAATCCTGACTAAAGCCAAATAAGAGTCTCTGTAAACTAATACAAAACATTTTGCAGCTACAGGTGTAAATGTTTTATCAACATTTTATTATGTTGCTAAAATCTCTGAATATATGAATCACATAAATTTTTTCTTCCTCATTTGATTCTTTGTTTTACTTTTATGTCACTTGTGTTTCTTTTTTATGTTTTGTTTGTTCCAGTGTGGATTTTATGAGAACACGGAATCTTTTGAAGGTGTCTTGACAAGCTAGAGCAGTACATTTTGCTAAAAATGGTACTTTAACCCCCATTGCCCTGCCACAAGAAGATCACGGATCTCAGTGAGACAGATTTCTGGTCACAAGGATCTCAGGATATTTTGTCTTTTCCCCCAAGTGACTTGATCTTTTTTTCCAGAGAATTTGAAGATAATTAGTTAAAACTTTTTATTGGTAACTTTTTGTCTGTAGACAAATGTAAAAACCCTGTACACATTTTCCTAGTATGTCAGAAATGCAGATGTAATATTAGCAACAAGGTTTAAATAGATTGATTGTTCATTCTGAGTATCTGAAAAGAATACATAAACAATGATTTTCCCGAGGGCCAATGCTAATGTTGGGTTAGAATGACAATCTAAAATTCATTTGGTATTTAGATTAGGGTAGATATTAGTTCCTCCCACAAACACATAACCCCCTGGCAGGCATTTTGAATTTACGCTCATTCAAGAGGTGATATTTAAGATGTAGTGTTTTCAAAAACTGGCACAAACATTAGATAACTACTATGTCAAAAGGCACATTGATATTAAAATGCTACAGGAGGTCTGGCTCTCCCAGCTTTGGTTTTGGTGAGCAATACATGCCAGATGTTTCAGAGAAAAGCATAAAATCTACATTATGTGCCTAATTGTACTGTATTACATAACAAGGATGGAGATTTTTTCTTTCCCCTGACTGCAGCTGGTGATGACAATATGCCCCAGAGCAGGAAAGAATCAAGTACCCTCAATACAGCTCTTCTCTTCAGTGTGCTTCTTCTGGAAGGGTAGGGAACAATTTTAGCTTCAAAAATCTCCACATATACAGACAATAGCAAATACTCTCAATATAACAAAGTATATAGATAGGGACTAAACTACTCGACCAACTAGAGTAGACCTCTACTGTAGAGAATGAATTGGAGAAAGAACTTGGCAGTAAATCCTATACTGTTGCAGATCTACACACTGGATAAACTATGTTCATAAGGGGATGTGACTGGGACTCCGAAAAGTCCCTGGCATTAATGAGGATCTTGCCTAGTTAAAATATGTCATAGAATTTAGCTGGCCACAATAGGCTTTTTTTCTCTCATTATGTCAGAAGCTGGTCATACAAAGGAAGGAGTGGAGGAGTGAAAACTGTTAAAATGGAGTAATCATGTTTTGCTCTTCAAAACTTAAATTCATGATTGACCAATGAAAAGATAAAAGGAGCAGAGTCTTTCAGTCTTGCTACCTTCTACATTCCTACCTAGAAATATAGTATTTCTACATCAGCAAAGAATACTACCTAGGCATGGGTATACTTTATTGTACCTTATGCATAATTTTTGGATGTAAAACGTTTGGAGTTACTCTCGCGTTTTTCTTCCTGTTAACACCTATCACATAGGACGTCTACTAGGCAAGTCAAATCTTTAGAGTAAATTATATTCCATATACTATATTCAAATGTGTAAGATAACACCTGTCTCCAAAAAGGAATTCTATTATTACTAAAAGAGATCTATTAAACTTAGTCTTTTCTTCAAAAAAGTATTTTTCCATTCTATATCATTATCATGTAAAATTATACTTAAGTACCCAACTCCTAGGAACTCAAAATTATTAATCTCTACTTATTTATAGATAGAATGTAGTTACTTTTTTTTTTTTTTTTTGAGACGGAATTTTGCTCTTGTTGCCCAGGCTGGAGTGCAATGAAGGGATCTTGGCTCACCGCAACCTCGGCCTACCGGCTTTAAGTGATTCTCTTGCGTCAGCCTCCCAAGTAGCTGGGATTACAGTCACGCGCCACTGTATCTGTCTAACTTTGTAATTTTAGTGGAGACGGGGTTTCACCATGTAGGTCAGGCTGGTCTCAAACTCCTGAACCTCGGATAATCCACCCGCCTCGGCCTCCCAAAGTGCTGGGATTACAGGCATGGCCTATGTGCCCGGCCTGTGGTTACTTTTTATTCTGACATTAAGAGAGTACATAACAGAGTGGTGATATAAAAGTGGTTACTTTTAGTACTTCTTTAACAAAATAATTTTGATCAAAACAGTTACAGAACTTTGCAATATCATGTATGCTATCAGGTAGTAATGGAGTCAGCATGACAGACAGAAGTCCTATTTGTTTTCCTGAGATAATCTTTTACCTGTCATTAGTTTTCATGTTCTTATGCCTCTTTCCCATCTTTTCTATCTTCCTTCTCTCATTTTCTTGTGCCAGAATCTCCAACTTGCATTTTTTTTAATTTAAAAACTTAACTATTAAAGCAATCTGTAGAGTATGACATTAGATTGTAAACTAACTTTTTTGGCCACTTAAAACGTGATTTTGTACAAAATGCAAACAATAGTTTTGTGTAATGCTGCCATCTAATGGTGGCCATGATGCTTGACCTCTTCCATACTTAATTAAATATCCTATTTAATGGAAGAACAAGATATTAATTAAGACATAATCCTTAGATTTTAACAAGTTTTAGAAAAATATATATATATATATACACAATGCACAGAATGAATACATTTGGAAACAGTGTTTTAAGTTGTTGGCATATTTAAATAGTGGATTCTTTTATAGCTGATTTTAATGTCGACCCAGTTAACTCAGACCAGTTAGTTTCATGGCTTATATTCTGATAATTTCTCCCTCAGTTAAAGACAAAGACTTTCAATACTTGTCAATCTAACCATTAATTTTACAATTCAAAGGAGCATACAAATTTATTTTTTTATTGTGCATATTTTCTGAGGTTTACATAGGGACTGGCCTTGACCCATAGGTGTTTCCTCTTAAAGAACAAATCCGTGTGTTTTTCAGTTTTGCTATATTGTATGAAGCCATAATCTTATGGAGGGAAAATGGAACTGCTCAGCGTTAGTCCTGGAGCTGCTACAAGCACACTGTATTGCCTTGGCTGAGATATTTATTTCTCTGAACTTCAGTTTTCTTATTCTTGATTGAGAGAATATAGTAGCTGATTTCTAAGTGTCTATATAGTTCCCAAAGTATGTCATTTGAATGACATATCCAACTAAGATGCATGTAGTATTACAGTTTATTTCCATGTGATGGGCACAAAGTTTTTACAGTCATAGCTGTTTTTCGCCAATGATACAGCTAGAGGTGGGAAATACTGACAATTTATTTAAAAAATTAGTTCTATTAGGTTGGTGCACAAGTAATTACGGTTTTTGCCATTACTCATTGGCAATCTGGTCATTGCCAGTGGCAAGGTTATCTGATACTACAGAGAAAGGAAGGTCATCAGATACTACAGAGAAAAGCAATATGTTTTGTAAACACACATTCACTACGGTAGAGGTCTACTCTAGTTGGCTATTTTAGTCCTCATAAGTAAGTGTTACATCTAGCTATTAAGAATACTATTATCCTTTGGTGTTAAAGTAGTCTATCATATTATCTGAAAACATAAGCAATTATAAAATCATTTTTAACCAAGAAGTAAGAAAATATACACAGAATAAATATGAGTTAATATGATTTAAATAATATTTAAGATTATGTATTTCATATAGGTAGGGGTATGCTATGTTCATATCATATGTGTGAAGAAACAAAAAGGCATCCTAATTACGCTTACATATTACATTTCTGGTCTAGTAGCACTTTTCTGTAAGTTACCAACAATATAAAATAGCATAAAGAAGAAAATAATATACTGTCAAGACAAGTCAGAATAAATACAAGAATACAATAATAACAAGCCAAAATCAGGATCACAGAAGCTCATTAAATCTGATGGACACAGGTAACCATCCAAAGTACAACAAATAGCCAAACTTGGAACAACATTGACAACATTCTCTAATTTTATTCAAGCTCCTAATTAAAAGACTTCTATTTAAGAAATGAACCTAATATTTTTGTATTCATCTTATAAGGGTCAGTAGTCTCAAACACGTAAAATTATTTCTTAAGGCAACTTACATTTCTTCAGTTAATAGCTTTACTTATTAAGAAGACAAAAAAGGAGAAATGTGACTGTATAGCTTCAAAAATTTTCACACAGGGAGAATATGAGTTTTATTTTTGTTTTTGTTTTTTGGGTTTTTTTTTTTTTTTTTTTTTTTAAAGTCTAGTTACTGTGAAGATAATAGAAAAATGCTGGGAAAGTTGGAGTTCCAGATTAGGAACGAGTTCACATGCTCTCATGCTTTTTCTCTCTTCCCTCGCTTCCTTTCTCCTTCCCTATTTTGCCTTTTCCTTTCGATAATTTTCAGTTATATTAAAGAAAAATTTGAAAAGTTCTTAAGGAAAATATAAAATAAGAAAATCCCATTCATTCAGTCTTCTCTGACAGCTAAGTATCAGCTGGGAAGAAATACTCAGTCACTCTACAGTCCCGTTATACATCATAAACTCTCATGTATTTATAGTGAAATAAAAATGTTTACTGCCTGTCTGGATGCATTTCCCAGAAAAGGAGAAACCAGTGTCTAACTCAGAGTGCTAGGAATGTTATCTGACACTACAGAGAAAAGAACAATATGTTTTGCAAACACACAAGTAATAAAATACTTGAGTAAATTCTGAAAGGAGAAAGGAGAGCTGGAGGGAAGAGGCAGGGGCTAAAAATCATTAAGAAGACTTCGGTTATAAACCAGAGCCCGATCTGCACACCAAAAAAAGAAAGAGTCTCAGAATGGTAAGATTAAAGTATCTTAGATTTGGCAGTTATTAAAAGCACAATTTTGTGTTCTTGGGGTGTTTGTATGTCCTATTGTGCTTTTCTGACCTAGATTAGTCTAGTTACTCAGAACACAGCAGTATAGCTTTGCAATAACATTGCCCCATGGCTTAATTTCCCAATTAAACTTAAACAAATTTCTCAAATGCTCATAAAACCCTTGGTGGTGAGATCGGTGCACCTGAATAGTTAATTATTTGAATGTCAGTCTGAGACATAGATAATTGGCAGCTAATAGAAAATGCCTAAGACCTGAAAACAAAAGATTCTTCTATGGCTGATCAGGGAATAAGTGAATAGATCTACTAAAATGGAAATAATTTTTTGTTTTTACCCTAAAGAAGTGGAAAGATACTAGAAGACCGAAAAATTATTTAAAACCTATAAATAAGACAGAAGAAAAGGATCATTGGATTGTAATTATATTCTAGATGATGAACGTTGGCTGCAGTCAAATAACAGAACTAATATTAAGAGACTGACTCTATATGTCTCCAGACCGAGTGATCATTTAATAGAAAATGTTAGGGTTATCCTGACTAAAAATATTTTTTTCCTCTTTGGCTATATTTCAACATATGCAAATATGAAGCTAAGTAAAATAAATATATGTATCAGACAGCATTTTACAAAATAAAATTAATCTAGTGACTGCCATAAATCAACTTAATTATATATTTAGTAAAATAGCTTGAGATTTGGCTGGAAGATGATAAACCAGAGGTGGTCATAAAAGAGTTCGGGAGCTCAGGAGAGGTCCCAGTGGGAAGTCCAGGGAATTAGTCTTGGGCTCAGTCTTACTTTACATCTTAATTACTGATTTCAAAGAAAGGCTAAACTGCACATTAACTAATTTGCAGATGGCACTAAACTGGCAAACACTGGGAATTGCAGATTAAAAATCCAAAGGGATTTTAAGAGGTTAGAAATAGGAAACAGCGAAATCTAATCCTTTAAGTAGTAATAACAATGATGATGATGGTGACAAAACAAAAATTCTGGTTAATTTTTTTGTGGAGGTATCACATAGAGACATGCAAAAGAAAACATTCTTCTTTAAGACAAGTTAAAAAATCTAACGTGCTTGAAACAGGGCAAATGCTGAAACAGATGAAGTTGAAAAGAGGGGAATAATGAATTTTAAAAATACAAGTATATTTCTGATATGGTTTGGATCTGTGTCCCCGCCCAAATCTCACATTGAATTATAACCCCCAATGTTAGAGGAGGGGCCTGGTGGGAGGTGTTTGGATCATGGGTGGCATTGGATCATGAGTTCTCATGAAAGTTTTATCACCATCCTCTGTTGGTACTGTATAGTGAGTGAGTTATCACAAGAACTGGTTGTTTTAAAAGTAGCACCTCCCCCACCTCTCTCTCTTGCTTCTGCTCCGGCCATGTAAGATGTTCCTGTTTATCCTTTTCTTTCTGCCATAATTGTAAGTTTCCTGAGGCCTCCACAGAAGCCAAGCAGAAGCCGCTAAGCTTTCTATACAGCCTGCAGAACCAGAAGCAAATTAAACCTCTTTTCTTTATAAATTACCCAGTCTCAGGTATTTCTTTGCAGCAGTGTGAGAATGGACTAATACAATTTCCTAATCAAAAATCAGTTTAGTCCACTTTTTTTTTCATGAGGTTGAGAAATATAATCAGTAGTCCATTGCCACTATGTGTTCATTTCCTTTGTACCACTTGACTCCTCAAGTAGCAGCCTCCATTTCTTATCCTTCATATTGATATTCCTCTTGGAACACAGAGATTCTTCCATTAGGGCTTCTGAACTATGTGATGTCTCTGAGAAACAGAAGACAGTACGAGTAACATCCATGTTTGCCTCTCATCTTTTTTGAATCACTAATGGGAGCAGGCATGAGATAAAGTAGGTATTAGGTACAAAAAGAATATACCCCAAATGTCTGAGAGAATAATATAATGACTGATAAAATTTATCAATGTACAAATATTCCAAAAAATGTATCAGAGCCAGAGCAGATAAAAGTAAATATTTAAATGAAACAATGAATAAAGTCAGCCTGGAATATTCTACCAGGAAATGAGGAATATCTGTCTTGTAGAACCCTGAAGAAATTCTGGGTTCAGAATTAGCAGATGGCCAATTGTAGGAAAGAGAAGTGAAGGTGAAACAGAGGAATCAATAAAAGATATTTGATGGGCCATTATACAGTCTATGTGCCCATCCCACTACCTTAGCTCCACAGAGGCCATGAGGTTGGCATTCCCTCCAGGCACGACCTCTTATTACTTCCCCATCCACTAACTGCCCTCCTATTCCTGGAATTTGGAGGGCTGGAGACATAGACAACCAATTCTGTATCCACTTCCCCTAAATTGCAACTTCTTAGCCCTAGGGCTATCAAAGTAGACTTGTTTAGGTAAGTAGGGGGAGTGAAGAAATTGTGGCCACTATCCCCTCCATCTACAGCCCTAAAGGATGGAGCTCTATTGATTTGGAGAGTTGAGCAGGAATTACAGCCACCCACTTGGCCTGACTTGGCCACACACAAAAAAGCCAACTAAGCTAAGTGTAATTCCCAGGAAAGGTAAAACTTCCATTGAAAATCTAATAGCAGGGGAAATTCAAACCAGGTACCCTTTTCTTCTATGAGATCCCTGAATGGATAACCAAGCATCACCAGGCAAATGAGAAAAACCAGTAGCAGGAAAGAAAATAACAACCAGAAGAAACATAGACCCCGGAGAAAATATATTCAGTAGGATGATAAAATTTTTTAGAGCAATCCAGGACATATTAGGCACACAAGGTAAGACCAAGGGAAAAAACAGGATATAATGAATATGACCAATACAAGTTAGAAAGAAAGACAATGAAAAATCTCAAAGAAAATAAACAAATAGTTCTGGTCATGAAATTCATTATCTAGATAAAAAGCAAATTAAATATAACATGAACTTAATAATTGATGTTGTATTTAAAAGAATAATCAAATTGACTTTAAAAATAGATTTTAGGGTGAGCAAGAGGTGAAGGCAATGGGCCTATGGAAAGAAAACTAATTTGAACAAATGACTTGGCTCAGCATTGAATAATATGAGTATGATCAGACCAGTGTTAATATTTAGTTACTGATTTTCAAATTTTATCATCAATCTATTGTCAAAACATGAAGACTTGATTGGGGTTGCTGAAGAAGTAAATGTTAGTAATCTTCACATGATCAAAGTAAACACGTTGGACTTTCAGGGGGAAGAGAACCTGTGGAGGAAAGGGAAGAAGCACTCATTTCTTCATCTCACAAAGAGAGAGTCAAGAAGTATTGGCAGAAGTTGATGGAGAAAAAAAAGAGAAGAGATTACAAATACTATTGAGAGTTTAAAAAGTAGTTTAAAAATCTTCAAAGTGATGATACTAAAAATATCTAATTGAGGGAAGGTAGAATAGTGTGAGATAAATCCTCATATACAGAATTATGAAGACAAGATACATTTTAGAATTTTTTTTAGTCAAGAAATAGAGGTACAAGCATATCATTGAGAGTCGTGAAGGTAATTATCACCCCAAACTAAAAGAGACAGTTAAAGGAGCTTACCTTTGAGAAGTAGAACCAAGGGTGGCCATTAGACGTTCTTTTGCTGTATTTGATATAACCCCGGTAAGGTCAGAGAGTTTGCATCTTCCCAAAACCTAACCTAATGTTGAAACCTAACCCCCACAGTGATGTTACTAAGAGGTGAAACCCTTAGGAGTTGGTTAGGTCATGAGGGCTCCACCCTCAAGAATGGGATTAGTGCTCTTATAAAAGAGCTTGAGGGTGATACAGGAGTTAAAAATAAATTATTTAGGCAGATAGTGAGGGTAAGGAAGTCCTTGTTAAGGTTTTCCTTTTAATGAAAAGCAGCCCCCAAATAATTTGCTTTTCTAATCCAGAGTAGCTTGTAAAATCGAGCTGCAGACATAGGCAAGCAAGATGGAAGCTTGCACAGGCGAATGCCGGCAGTTGCACCAATAGGAAAAGACTACGTGGGAACAGGCACATTCAAAATGGCGGATCCATCTTCTCTTCCTTATGCCAACCCCATGTACAGTAAGGAGCAGACAAGATAGCAGTGGCCAAGTAGAAAGCCCGTTTGCATAATAAGATTAGGGTGGGGCCACACAGCCTTTCCAGCTGCACCAGGTAAATGTCACACCTGATAGAATCAATCTGTGGGCCCCACGTACATCAGACACCCCCTCTTCAAGCCTGCCTATCAAATCTGGTGCAGGCCCGTGCGGTGACTCACGCCCATAATCCAAGCACTTTGGGAGGCCGAGGCAGGCCGATCACTTGAGGCCAGGAGTTTGAGACCAGCCTGGCCAACATGGTGAAACCCCGTCTCTAATAAAACTACCAAAAAAAATTAGCTGGGCATGGTGGCTTGTGCCTGTAATCCCAGCCACTCAGGAGGCTGAGGCAGGAGAATTGCTTGAGGCGGAGGTTGTGGTGAGCCGAGATCACACCACTGCACTGGAGCCTGGGCAACAAGAGTGAAACTCTGTCTCAAAAAAAAAAAAAAAATCTGGAGCAGTCCGCTGCATGCCAGCTTTTCCTTTTCTCTCTCTCTCGCTCTCTCTCTCTCTCCCCTCCCTCTCTCCTCTCTCCCTCTCCCCCTCTCCCTTTCTTCCCCTCATCTTCTTTCTCTCTCACAAGAGAGAGCTACTCTCCTTTCTCTTTCTTTTGCCTGTTACACCTCCGCTCCTAAACCCACTCTTCATGTGTGTCCCTGTCCTAAATCTTCTTGGTGTGAGATGACCTGTCCCAGGTATTTACCCCAAACAACAATGCTGCTTCAAGGGGCCATCATTTTTCTCCTCTGCCAAGTGAGGACACAGCAAGAAGGCACCATCTATGAGGAATGGGACCGCCTCAAAATCATGAGACAATGAATTTGCTGATGCCTTGATCTTGGACTGCCAGCTTTCACAACTGTGAAAAATCAATTCTTGTTTTTTATAAGCCGCCCAATTTATAGTATACTGTTAAAGCAGCCTGAATAGACCAGGACAAACCCATAAGAATGTATTCCTCCAATAAAAATAATGTTCAATATGCTTCATCTATGGTACTTCATTTGTTTTAAAGAATATGGAAATTAATTGACTAGAATAAACTGTTAATGGATGCCATTTTCTGTACAGGTGAAGAGTTGATTCAGACTAAATTTGAAAAATCATATCTGTAGACACCATAAAGAGAGATGGTTGTAGATAACACAATGTAAGTATGTATACCTGTGTGTATATTAATGATCTCTCTTGCTGGTCTCTGCCTATACCTCCTTTATGCACTACCTAAGATATTTTACTGACAGTGCAATATTCCACAAACATTAAGGATGTCTTCCTGCCCATAAGATAAATACAAATTCTTTAATAAGAACTTGTCAGAATTCTCCAGAGAAACCAAACAAATCAGAGATATTTACCTATGTCTATATTTATGTTTCTATCTTTATCTATCATGTATCTATTTATCTGTCATCTATGTATCTGTATAAAAAAAGAGATTTACGATAAGGCATTGACTCATATGATATAGAGGCTGAGAAGTGCCACAATTTGCATTATGTAAGCTGGAGACCCAGGAAAGCCAATGGTATAATTCAGTTTTAGTCTGAAGACCTGAGAATGAATGGTGTAAATACCAGTCCAAGTGTAGAAGAGGAGATGGGACGTCTGAGCTCAAGTAGTGAGGCAGAACAAAGGGGATGAATTCTTCCTTTCTCCACCTTTTCTTCTATTCGGACTCTTAAGGGGTTGATGATTCCCATCCACATTGGGGATGGCAACCTACCGAGGCCACTTATTCAAATGTTAATCTCAGGAGCACCCTCATACATACACCCCAGAAATCACATATAATCTGGGCATTTCATGGCCCAGCCAAGTTGACACATAAAATTAACCATTACAGGGTCCTTCATAATTTGGTGACAATGATCAAAACCTGCCCATCATTCAATGCAGTTTAAGTCAACCCTACCCATCCATTAAGTTCATGCTAAAACCACACCTCCTCCATGGAGACTTGCCTGACTATCTTATAAGATGGGAGACTGCACTATAATCCCATCACTATAATCCCATCACTTCTTCACCAGTTCTTCTCCACCCTTCTTTCATGATCTGTCCTCTACCTTCTCCCCAGCAAACATTTACTAATCACCTAATGTATGAAGAGCTAACTTGACAAATAGGAACTAGTTGTAAAGTTTTCTATATTGCTCTTGAGCTTTCTATGTTTCTTTGACTGGGCTTCCTAGCATGAATGTAATTTCTGTGAAGATAAGGACTACGTCTCATACTTGTTTGTGTATCTTGCAATGCTTACAATAGTGCTTTCAACAAAGTGGACTTAATAATTTTTTTGTGTTAAATGTATTTGCCCCTATAACTTTTTAAACAAAGTGATGATGTTCAACTTGATGTAATTAATCTTACATAATTGTGAATTTTGGTTTATGAGACAATGTAAAGTAGAAATAAAAATTGAGGAAATTTGGAATCTGAGTTGATTCCTGGTTCCATCACTTCCTATCCATGTGACCTGGAACAATGTATCTAATCTACGTTTGCCAGAGTTTTGTCATGTGTAAAATGTGGCTAATAACATCTACATAAAGTACTGCAGAGGGCAGTGGTAAGGATCAAATGAGACATGTAGAATGCTCAGGATTGTTCTTAATGTTCCTGTGAAAGGAAAATAAAACTTGCAACCCCCAAATCACTAAGCCAAAGGGAAAAGTCAAGCTAAGAACTGCAGACAAACCTGTCTCCCATTCTACTCCTAAAAAAAACAGCTACAAAGATTAAAAAGATAAATACCACTCTCCTAATTTGTCTGCAAAGAAAATTCCTTATGGATAAAGGACAAACAGAACTCTGCCATCCTTCTGCTCATGTGAGACAAATGCATATCGGATTGTTTCCTTTGCCCTATTGTTTCACTAAGCTGGACTAAGGCATAAGTGACTATTCCTGTAAATCGTATATTCAGTGAGAGGCTAATCAGAAACTTACAAGAATGCAACCATTTGTCTGTTATTTACCTACGACCTGGAAGCCCCTGCCCCACTTCGAGTTGCCCTGTCTTTCCAGACCAAACCCATGTACATCTTAGACATATTGATTGATGTCTCACATCTCCCTAAAATGTATGAAACCAAGCTGTGCCCTGAACCCCTTGAGCACATGTTGTGAGGACCTTCTGAAACTGGGTCAGGGGTGCCTCCTTAACCTTGGGAAAATAAACTTTGTAAATTGATTTAGACTTGTATCAGATATGTTTTGGTTTACATTCTAAAGTCATCAGCTACTTTGTTATTTTAGGACAAATGAACTCTCAGTTGCTTAACACCTAACAGATAGTTCACACTCACTCAAATTCAGCTGTAGATCAAAGAGGGGAGGAACACACAGAGCCCCCTGCTCAACATAGGCACTCAAGCATCTAGGTTGATGGACACTCCACTCTCTGGAACATCTGCAGTACCTGCCGCAGCAGAGACAGATGGGGGTCATGGGCTGGGTACTCTGTGTGTGGACCTATAAGTGACCCATCGCTATTGCCCAGTAGCAAGAACAGCAAGGGAGTTGGAAAGTGTAGGGGAGCAGATGAAGTGATTGGTGAACCTCCTGTCTCTGCCACGGATAATAATGTGATCTATGGAGAGAATGGCAGCAAGTAGAGACACAGTTGAAAAGACCAAAATATCACAACAAAGTCATTTCTGGAGTCAGATTTCAGGAATATAAATTTTTGATGGAATGCTGTTGAATTAAACATTTTAACATAATACTCATTGTTAGTTTGACTTCTGAAAAGCAGTACTTCCAAAAATTTTATTATTACTTTTCATGTTTTAAATTCATGTTTCAAACTTTTTCACAGATTACAGATGGAAAGAATCTTGTTTTTAGAATCAAAAGTTGATCTTAGCCATTATTTACAGCAGAACGTGTTTTAGGTACCAAAGCTGCACTTCTTGTTTGCTGCCAGCAGGGGGAGGTGTAAGAATTCTTTAAGCTTCCTCACTAAACTTAAGAGACGCTAAAAGGGGCAGAGAAAGTAACAGATTATTAATCACTTCCCTAAAATCAAGCAGAGTTTCCTGCAGAGAGACACTGATTATCTTGTAATGTTTTGAATATAGCATCCATTAGAATAACAAAAAGCACTTAAAAAAAAGTTTGTGTAAAAGATGCCCTAAGTTTTTCTCTGGTTTTGTTTGTGACTATAGACTGCTTCACTTTTGGGGGAATGAGCTCTTCTATATATATATATATATATTTTTTTTTTGGAGACGGAGTCTCGCTCTATCGCCCAGGCTGGAGTGCAGTGGCGCGATCTCCACTCACTGAAAGCTCCGCCGCCTCCCGGTTTCCCGCCATTCTCCTGCCTCAGCCTCCCTAGAAGCTGGGACTACAGGCGCCCGCCACCATGCCCGGCTAATTTTTTTGTATTTTCAGTAGAGACGGGGTTTCACCGTGTTCGCCGGGATGGTCTCGATCTCCTGACCTCGTGATCCGCCCGCCTCGGCCTCCCAAAGTGTTGGGATTACAAGCGTGAGCCACGACGCCCGGCCTCCTCTATATTTCTGACATAGAAATACAGAAACGAGTCACCTTTATCTGAGCCTATGAATTCTCTGATTCATAGGGAATCAGAGAGTCCTGATTCCCTATGAATAGGATAGCTGAGTCCTTCGCTCTATTCTCCTGTTCTTCAAAATTTCTTACACTTTCCTAGGAGTAACTGCTGATGTCCTATCAGTGACTGCACTACAGCTTTGCTGTCCTGCTGATTATTCATCAATGTCCTTTCTCCGTGATTACGAGGTGACACATCATCGCATATGGTCAGCTGCTGACTTTTACTCAGGGGTTTAATGGAAGGGATTGTATTTTGGTTTGTTGGTTTGTTTCTTTGGCCTCTCTAGCTCATAAGAAAAGGTATCTGAATTATAAGTAAATCTTATATTTTCTTGTTACTTAATTTTTAAAGTGTGTGTAAAATGAAGAAAAGAGTAAACTAGAATAGAGGAAAGAGAAGCTAATAAAATTTGCATCTAAGAATAATTTTATTGTTTTTCTGTTCTTTTTTTCTGGTTGTCACTTTGTGCAATCAATCCAAATAATTCAGATTAGGAAACTATCTCTTCCTTTGATTCTCATACAATATGGTACTTAGTCAAGTCTTTGGCATTTTGATCCAAACATTTTCATTTTGATCTGAAACTTTTTTCAGATATATAGATCCTTCTATCTGATTTTGTCTATATAGCGATGGCTACATAGATGATCTAGAATGTGGCATATTGTCCATCGTTTGCCCTCAGTGAATTATGAGATTATCTAATTTGTTGCATAAATACATACAGAGATATCTTTATGCTAGAGTTACAAAAAATTACACTGCATTATTCAGAATTTTAAAAACTTACTTAAAAAAATTAAGTCTACTATATAACTCCATATTCTGTTGCTATGGTTTGGCTCTGTGTCCCCACCCAAATCTCATCTCATATTGTAATCCCCATAATCCCACATGTTGAAGGAGGGACCTAGTGGGATGTGATTGAACCATGAGGATGGTTTCCCCCATGTTGTTCTCATGATAGTGAGTGAGTTCCGACAAGATCTGATGGGTTTATAAGTGTTTGACAGTTCCTCCTTCACAGGCTCTCTCTTGCCTGTCGCCATGTAAGATGTGCCTGCTTCCTCTTCTGCCGTAATTGTAAGTTTCTTGAGGCCTCACTAGCCATGTGGAACTGTGAGTCAATTAAACCTCTTTTCTTTATAAATTACCCAGTCTCAGGAAGTTCTTTATAGTAGTGTGAAACTGGACTGACACATCTATAATGTATGATTTTGGGGAAAAAAAACTATCAAAATAACTTCAGTCTCCAATATGTTTACTAAGAAATTATAATTTTAAATTGCAATTTTCCACAACTTTCTTACTTTCATTTTTTGTTTTTTTGTTTGTTTAAGAGATGAGTTATCACTGTGTTACCCAGGGTAGACTCAAAATCCTGGGCTGAAGTGATCCTCCCTCGTCAGGCTCCTGAGTAGCGGGCACTGCAAGCACACACCATCATACCAGTTCCTACTTTCTTTAAAAAGTGTTGCTTTAAATATTTGCTACTAGGAATAAAGTCTTACGACAAACATACTAACTTTTAAAAGACGACAACCTTAGATCAGAGTCTCTTGAAAGATTAAACGTCCTCTGTTAGATGTAAACAGTTCACCAATTTGGGAACATCTGTTCATACAGTTGGAGTCTAAAATATTTGGACTGGCTTGACAGACATCCACTATAAGACTTGCTACAGTGTCAGTAGTGTCTATTCTGCCTTCTTACCACCTTCCTCCTTGCCAAGTCTTGCCCCTTAGCCCCAACACACATTCGCACACAAACCTTTGCTCAACTCTTTATACATCATTCTTTAACATTCTCTCTTTCTAATATATCTGTATTAAAGATGAGAAGAAGAAAGGAGGAGGAGAAGGTAGTGAGGAGGAGGACAAGGAGGGAGGAGGGAGAAGGAAGAGGGAGAAGGAGGAGAAGAGGAAGAAGAATGTAGTAATAATGATGGAAGAAGAGGGAGAGGAGGGAAAGGAGAGAGAGAAAGGAAGAGGCAGAGGGTAGAAAGCAGAGAGGGAGGAAAAGGAGAAGGGTGACAAGAGGAGGCAGAAATATATATATTTTTTTCACTAAGCAAGAAGCAACACTGAAGAAATCTTCAGTTGTAACCACCCATATCAGTGGTGTAGAGGAATCTCCGCTATTCTCTGATTTGGTCTGGTTCCACTGATGCTGGTGGTCTCTGCTGACATGCTGTCTCAAACTAGATTGTGTCTGTGGTTTTTCTGAGATGGCATACAGCTCACTGCTTCTTGACCATCTCAAAAAGCAGAACGCTTCCTTGTGCCCTTCCCTCCTGGTAAGCACTGTTTGTGTTGTGTGATGGCCACTTGGTTAACTTGGAGTCACCTATGAACTCTGTTCCCCTTCATATGGAGCGAAAGGAACCCCTGAGGTCTCCCCTGTGTTGTGGAGAACAGAAAAGGCATGCTATCCTTCTCAGGTTAGTGTGGTCTACACCAGCAAGTTTTCAATCTCCTAAAATATCTGGAAGAACAGCAGTCACCAGTGCCTTAAATGCAAAACTGACAACTCCAGATAAAGCTGAACTCCTTCACTATAGTCTACTTAGCTCAACCAAGGCAAAATAATTGGCCTGAAGATTTCACAGCTCAACGAGCATCCAGTCAGGGAGGAGATGTCAGTTTCCCTCTCCTTGCAAACAACCCCAATGTCTATGATTTGGGAGGGGTCTTTTCTATCACTTGGGTAGAAGAACCTCTTCTCTTCCATCACAGGGTGGTGAGGTAAAAATCTTTCATTAGTAACACTAAATTTCCCTCCAGGCCCATGCCCCGAATGGCCTTCCCTTTTCTGAGTCCTCTCTACCACTCTGGGAAGTAAGGAATGCTTATGTCAGTGGTGACTGGGCTGGCTCTGCCATTTAGAAAGTGCTGGCTGGGGCTGGGAGTAAGAAATATATTGCTTTCTCTCTTTACAGTGAGGTCCTTAACTCTTCTTTGTTTTCATTTGTGGATTCCTGTTCCAATTCTATAGCAATGGAAAAATCCTATTTAACACCCTACTTCACATTAGTTACTGCCATTAATTATTTTGATCGTTCTTCAAGGTTTAAAATATAAAATATTCACATTAGAAAATAAAGGGCCAATGATGATTAATTTCCTAAGGTCACTCATCTAAGAAGCAGTTAATTTTATTTCTGTCTGATTCCAAAGTCCATGCTCTCCACTGCACTTCATGACTGCCCTTGGTAAATTATTGAACGTCTCTGGGCCTCATTTTTCACATCCACAAAGCTATGAGGACGAACTGTGTATCTGTTCTTGTTCTTTTGATTGAAAATAGTTATGATTAGCTTAACAACATATTTTATTAGCTATTTGAATATTCAATGGATATCTTTGGTTTCCCTTAACTGATTATTCTTTAAATAAATATTTAGTGAAGATACTAACTATGCACCAGGCACTGTGCTAAGTATAGGTATTACAACACCAAAGAAAAAAGTTCCTCTTCTCATAGGTTACATTCTAGTGTGTGTATGTGTGTGTGCGCACTCACAACAGTTAAGTTACCGAATATATTTCATTTACATATAAATGTATGTAAAAATGTAATTTGCACAATATATACTTAGAAAACATAGAAACATAAACATATTATATGTAATGTATACAAATTATAGCAAGTAGTGGTATATTTTATGAAATATATATGTAGGATAAAGATAGAGAATGAAAATTGGGTACCTTTTTGTTTTGAATCATCAAGAAAAAACTTTCTGGATGGAGAGTGGATCAAGATGGCTAAAAAGAAGCGTTCATCATTCTTCCTTCCCTCATGAAAACTAAATTGAGTAACTACCCACACAAAAAAAGCGCCTTCATAAAAAACAAAAATCAGGTGAGCAATCACAGTACCTGGTTTTAAATATCATTGAAACCAGTCCCTGGTTTTAAATATCATTGAAAGAAACACTGAAGAGGTAGGAAAGACAATTTTGAATTGCCATTGTCACCTGATGAGGTTAGGCTTTCTGTCCCCACCCAAATCTCATCTTGAATTATAATTCCCGTAATCCCCACATATCAAGGAGATAATTGCATCATGGGAGTGGTTTCCCCTATGCTATTCTCACGATAGTGAGTGAGTTCTCACAAGGTCTGATGGTTTTAAAATGGACTATTCCCCCTTCACTCAGTATTTCTCCTTCCTGCTGCCTTGTGAAGAAGGTGCCTTGCTTCCCCTTAGCCTTCCACCATGATTCTAAGTTTCCTGAGGCTCCCCAGTCATGCTGAACTGTGAGTTAATTAACTCTATTTCCTTTTTAAATTACCCAGAATTAGGCAGTTCTTTATAGCAATCTGAAAATAGACTGATACACCACATCTCCCCTGTTTCCTAGCAGCAGCCATATGGCACAGAGAGAAAATCTGTGCACTTGAGGGAGGGAGAATGCAGTGACTGTGGGACTTTGCACTGTAACTCAGTGATGCCCTGTCACAGCAGAAAACAGTACTGGGCAGAACTCAACTGGTGGTGATGAAGGGAGCATTTAGATCATTCCTAGCCAGAAGGGAATTGTCCATCCCAGTGGTGGGAACCTGAGTGTCAGGAAACCCCACTACCTCAGGCTAAAGGGCTCTGGGATCCTAAACAAACTGGAAAAACAGTCTGGCCCACAAGGATAGCAATTGCTGGGCAAGTCCTGGTGCTGTGCCAGAGTTGGAGCCAGTGGATTTGAGGGGAATGAAAACTAGTGAAATACCAACTGGGCCAGTCAAGGTAGAGCTTGTGCCACCCATTCCCCAACCCCAGGGAGGGCAGCTCACTGCTCCAAGAAACTCCTTCCTTCCAGTTGAGGAGAGAAGAGAGAAGAGTACTTTGTCTTGCAACTTGGATACCAGTTCAGCCACAGTGAAATCAGAATCATGCACAGTTGTGAGGCCCAGATTTCAGGCCCTAGCTCCTAGACGGCATTTCTAGACAAAACCTGGGTCAGAAGGGAATCTGCTGCCTTAGCAGGAAAAAAGAACCTATTCTCCTTTAGTCAGCAGGATTCATCACCTGCTGACTAAAGAGCCCTTAGACCCTCAATAATCAACAATGGTACCCAGCTAGTACTCTCTGCAGGCCTTGGATGAGACTGAGACATGTGCTGGCTTCAGGTGTGACCCAGCACATTCTAAATTGTGGTGTCTATGGAGATAGACTCCTACTACTTGAGAAAAGGAGAAGAAAAAGTAAAAGGGACTTTGTTTTGCAGCTTAGGTACCAGTCCAAGCACAGTCTGGTAGAGCGCTTGGGGTCCTCTATTCCAGGCCATTGCTCTTGGATGGTATTTCTGGACTTTCCCTGGGCTACAGAGGAGCCCACTGTCCTGAAAGGAAAGTTCCAAACCTAGCAACATTTACCACAGACTGATCGAAGAGCCCTTGGACCTTGGGCAAACACCAGCAGTGCCCAGGTGATACTTGCTCTCCACGCCTGGCTCTCAGACAGCATCTCTGGACTCAGCCTGGCTGGGGGAAACTTACTACCCTGAAGGGAAAGACACAAGCCTGGCTGTGTCTCAATTATTTTAATATACAGGGAAGGTGAAGTGGGCATAAGTCAATGGCCCTCTATTCTAGCTACTGAAGCTCAAGGGGCACACCTATGGGAATCTTATTACTCCCCAAACATGTAAAAGTTCTTTGGAGGCACTTTTGCTTTACGCTGATGTCTTGTGACAGTTCTGGCTCCGGGAATAGTTTGCTAAGTACTATTCATGACTTCCCCCTTGGAGGGAAGTGAGCCCTGCTGTATAATAACAACACACAATGGAAACCAGTCTGGATTTGAGCCTGTAAGATGAGATGAAATGATTGGCTTTGCCCTCAATTGTTGATTCTGTTGGGAAGGCAGAGCAAATACCTCTGTAATTCTTACTACTTTGTTCTGTATTCTATAATGAAACTGAATTATACCATGGTCATACTATAATATTGTGTAATACTGGCATTGTTGGTAAGATTCAACTACACTAAGTAATAAGACTTATGACAATGCTAATGTTGATTATAAAATGTATTTGGAGATTGACTTAAAGCTCCTTCAGGACATACAGCTTATGTATTACCATTTTTATCTTATGCACAATAACTACTAGCCCGAGGAAGAAATGGATCTGGCTAATCATCCTCTGATTTCTGTACTAAATAGTTCTTCACAAGCTTATCATAAGACAAAAGTAACGGTAGGTCAAGGGGGGAAAGAATAATAAAATTAACACAAGGATATAAAAATGTGCATAATGGGTTTACAGGACAAACTAGTTGTTTCTTTAAATCTATCCCTGTACTGACTTCTCCAAATGTTAGGCATGTGTGTTGGTGCTATTGCTATATACATGCCATAAATGCTGCACCAAATGTAAATGATGATAACAAATATTATCGTTTTCTGTGGGAGGTTCATGGCCAGAGACCAAGGGGTAGAATTTTCCATTGTTTTCTGGCATTTAATGTTAGCCTTAAGAAACCAAACCCCAACCTATTTTGTTTTTACACCTTAGAGGTGGCTTTCTTTTAGGTTACCTGGAAATTTACTCCTCTATTCTTAAAATTCAACAAGTTAAACGTGACATTTTTCAGTGTTGGTTGCTTGATGATGATGATGATGATGATGATGTGTTTCCTAAAACACACTACCCTTCATTAAAAACTCTAGATGTCAATGTATGTTTCAGAAAAAAAAGTGTTATTCCATTATTCCTTTCAATACTTTTTCTGTTTTGCTATTTCGTGGACACTGATTTTCATTTTTGTTTAATGTTTAATTTTTGTGGAGACATAGGTGTATATATTTATGAGCTACATGAGATACTTTGATAGAGTCATATAATGTGTAAAATCACCTCAGGGTAAATGGGGTATCCATTGCCTCAAGCTTTTATCCTTTGTTTTACAAACTATCCAATTATACCCTTTTAGTTATTTCTAAATGTCCAATTACTTTTGTATTGATTTATTTTGGATTATCTTTGAAATCACATTTTATTGTTATCTCCATAATTTTTATTGACTTTTTTTTTTTTTTTTTTTTTTTCTTCTTTTTTTTTCATTTTGAGAGCAGGTACTGTTTATTAAGCTGAGGAGACTCGAAAAATAATCATGGTAGACACCTTAGTTCATTCT